>NC_038246.2:7169692-7291093 GCF_000004515.6 Glycine max | reverse complement strand
AAGAAGGGGCTCAATCAATAGAATGATAAGTTTTTTTAATTTATATAAGAATATATAATGGAAGAAATTCTTTTTTTATTTTTTCTGTTTTTTAATTATATAGTACTTTTTAATTTAATATAAACTATCTTTTAAATATGAATATGATAACTTATATATTGTATTAGATAATTTTTTTTAATAAAGTAAATTAATAACATATAGTAATATCTTAATAATAATAATAATAGAGATTTTTTGCTAATAGAATGATAAATACTTTTTGTGTATAATTAAAATTATAGATATGAAAGAGGAAAAGGATAAAAAAAGTAAAAAGGAAGAGAGAGAAAAGATAAAAAAAAAGAGAGAGAGGGGGAAGTTTTGGAAGGAAATTTTTTAACGAAGTGTTAACATGTGTCCCAAAAATTATAACGAATTTCATTTTATAATTTAATTTATAGATATGAAAAAGAGAATAGTAAAAAGGAAAAGAGAGAAAAGATAAGAAAAAAAAAACGAAAAGAGAGAGAAGTTATGGAAGGAATTTTTTTAATGAGGTGTTGACATGAGTGTCAAAAATAAAATATTGATTCACATTATTTTAAAAAATACAATTATAAGAATATTACAAAAAAATTTCGATACAGTACATAAATAGTAGTATGTAATATTATAATAATATGATAAAAAAAAGTGAAAAGGAGTTGGTAGGAGTTATGGCTTTTTAGAAAACAGGAGAGAAAAATCTGATAAAAAAGAAAAGCAAATAAAAAAAGTTAGAGAGAAAATAAAATAGTATTTTAATATTTGATATTCTATAGTATTTTTAATGTAATGTAAATTATATTTTAAATATGAACATGATAACTACTCGTCTTAAAAAAATATGAATATGATAACTTAAATATAGTATTGCACAAAAATATATATTTAATAAATTACATAAATAATAATAATAATAATATATTTTTGGCAAATAGAATGATAATTTTTTTGTTTTATGTAAGAATACATAATAATATATGATAGATATAAATAACTTTTTATCTTTTTTTATATTTGTTAATTTTATAATATTGTTAATGTATCTTTTAAATATGAACATGATAACTACTCTTCAGAAAAAAATATATCAACATGATAACTTAAATATAGTATTAGACCAAAAGAAATATTTAATAAAGTACATAAATAATATATAATATCTTCATAATAAATTTTTTTTCTAAAGATATTTCTTTTTATAATTAAAATTATAGATATGAATGAGGAAAAAGATTAAAGAAAAAGTAAAAAGGCAGAGAGAGAAAATATAAAAAAGAGAGAGAGAAATTTTGGAGATTTTTTTAATGAGGTATTGACATGTGTCTATAAAAACCTTTTTATTAATAGATATAGATAGAAAATATAGACTAGAAATTATGGGAGAAATTAATTAAATAAGATATGAAACTTAATTTTTTTATTTTTAATAAATTCATCTAATAATAAAAATAATAGAAAGTATGTTTAGAAAAAATTTTAGCTATAAAGTAAATGTTGATTAACATTTCTTCACATATTTATTTAATTATCATTATTTTACGGTTGTAATTGTAATTTTTGTTTCTTTTATTTCATAAATCTATAATCTTGGTCTCTTAAATTTTAATTGTAATATTTGATTTTTTAGTCTTATCAATAAGTGATTTTGATTCTCTTGATAAATTATTAACAAATCATTCTGATTAATTGAGTTATTAAATAAATTATAAATTTATCAAAATCATTAATTATTAAAAGATTGAATAAAAAATTATTAATCTTAATCTTTCACAACATTATGCTCTACCTTTTATCTATAAACACCTCTTTTATCTTTATCGTGACATGTAACTTCACAAATATTAAGTCTTTTATTAAAATATTTAGTGATTAATATTTTTATTTAATTTATAATTAATTTAATATCTCTAATAATCATAATTATTAATTAATAATCTAAAAAAGATCAAAATTATAAATTTAAAAAAATAAGAATCAAAATTATAATTTAACCTAATAAATTATACCCGTATCAATTATCATTCTATCACCACCAGAAATGTCAAACCACATACTCAGTGCTTAATGAGTCATAAATTGCGTAAGAAGTGAAAAATGAACCATTCAAAATAACTGATTACTTAGCTAAGCCGTCCAAACATGGAGTGAGCCTTGTCAACCGACCATGGTTGGTCCCCTATGCATCATCTTCAACCAGTCAAAAAATTATTTTAAATTCTGCTACAATATTTTCTTACTAATTTTTCACGTCTTTTATATAGTAAAAATTAAATATCTTTTATATTTTAAGATATTAAGCATATTATTTTATTTAACTCTTTATTTATAAAGTACAGTAGAAAGATTTGTAGAAAAAAATTGCAAAAGGATATAATATTACTCTAAAATGAAGAGAGGAAATTAGTGGGTATAGTGCACGGTGCACCAGAGTATGAAAAGGACGAGATGTGAAGTTGGAGAAACTTTTGGGTCTCTTGTGCATGCGCGGGGTGATATCAATATGTATGGAAAAAATAGTTTACCTTTTATGACTTTAAAAAGGGTGAGAAAGGAATAGTCTATTGATTGATATAGTGGAGTTTAGCTAACATATCCATTTTAGTTCTTAAAGTGCAACGTGAATAGCCAGGAAAAAATAGAATCTTTCTTCTTTGGCAAGGTTAGTTGCATTACAAAACAAGTAACAATGAGCCAAATTTCCTTAAATATCTAAAAGTGTACCTACATGACTACATTTATATAAATTGATCATCATTCATCCAAACATGATCATCCAAAATGTTAACTTGGTAACAAGTTTAGCCGGTCAACTGTCAAATTGTTAATTTGTATAATTTATGATTGTGTAAAATTATCCTTTTTTTTTAATATAAGACTACTTAAAAAATAAATTATAATTTTTTTTAATTTTATTTAAGAGTTATAAGATTGATTTGATGATGAAAATGAAGATTTAAAGGTCAAAGGAGAAGGAAAGAGATTCTGAGTTTAAATCCTTTTATTAACATTCTAACAAAAAAAATAATAACTAACATTGGCTAATAAAAAATGTATCATATCTTTTTTATTTGCTAAAGTCCATAAGTTCTAGAATTGTTTGATTTTTCTCTCTTAACCAGATATCATTTAAAAAAAAATACAAAATTCAAAATGTCTTAAACATATTTCACTTTAATTTTTCACCAATAATAGTTTCTTAAAAAAAAAATTCAATGATCGCTTTTATTTTATGATGCCTTTATTTTTATCTTGATAATAATTTTTTTGGAGTGTAGCAAAGACAAGACATTCACAGTTTTTTTGGGAGTGAGAGAGTTGATAATGAAATTATGGAAGAGAGAGAATTTTCAATTTTTTCATTTTAAGAGTTATTTGAAATTTCTTTGTTTTACTTGTAAAAATCTTCCTTAAATTTCTATGGCTTTAATTTTTTAAAATTTAATATCTAAACAAATTATTTTGATTTATAATATTTTAAGTTCACTTAAAAATCAAAATTTTATCTCAATACTCTTTATTTATTTATTTCAATTCATAAGAATTAAACTTATACCAAAAAATTTATAACAACTCGATCATATATATTATTCAATCTAATAAGACTTCCTTAAATACACTCTTTTATAAATGCATTCCCGAAGAAGTCTTTTATGCTAAAAGACCACATTTATAAGAAACAATTTTGTTATACTTCAAGAGAAGTCTTTTAACTAAAGACTACAAATAATAACTTTCATGAAAAGCAAAATTTCTCTTTTAGTATATAACACAAATGCATACACATGATTTAAACTTAAGATTCCAATTGTTAAATTAGATAATCTCATATTAATTGATTCATGTAAAATCACATTAATATTGTAATAACATTTGACGGTGAAGGAAGTGGTACCTGTATAGTAAATTACCATTTCTTCTTCTTCTTTAGTTCAAGCATCTCTTGTGCTTTGGACTGCATTATTAATACTATCATTTTGCCCCTGAAAAAAAATTAATTGATTCATGTGCTAGCTCAATAATACTTAAAACAAGTTGAGAATTGAGATAATTTTTATTTTCTCCTAAAATTGAATCTCGCTATCTCGATTAATGTCTCTATGTCTTCAGAGATACTAACAAAGTAACAAGTGACAATAATGCTTCTTTTATTCAACTGGTTAAATTTAAAGATAAATCATAATTAATTGAATTGAAAATTCACATATTCTTGTATTATAAATTAAAATGCACACTTTAAAAGCAAGATTTTCACTTTCGATATCATCAATATCATCTCTACTCTATCTTTTAAATGCGCATTCACACTACTAATGTAACTAGTAAAAACCTAATCTTCTTTTATCTTTATTTCTAAATTAAATTTTAATATTTTAAATTTTTGAATGGTTAAAATAACCTTATATCAAAATTTAAATAGTTCATTATAAACCTAAATTATAATTTATATATCAAAATATTTATTTATAATAGTATTAATTATAGTATAATATATTTATTAAAAATTTAGTTATATAAAATAAACATTTATCTTGTACAAAACATATATTAAAATATTAGATTTTGGTATAAATGACTTTTGATTAAAAACTTATTAAATAACTTTTTTAACTTGTCAAAATATGTAAATGGAAGGTGATTAATTAAGTTTTTCGACATAAATTAGTTATTAGTAAAATTGGTGGGTATTTTACATTAATATTATAAGTAAAACAAAAAAGATATGTATAAATATTGAAGATGAATGAAAGAGAGAGAAATACTGTAGAAAAATGAAATTTGATACTTTCATTTAGTTCATCAAAATATATCATTCATTAAAACATGTTCCTAATTGGGTAATATTTAATTATACAAAAACTGTTTTTTTAACATTACTTAAAAAATAAATCTTAATGTTTATATATACTCTAATAATATAGTTTTCTAGCTCATACTCTCCTTATAAATCTTAAAATAAATATTTAATCAAACAAAAATGCACTTTTAAATTTTTTTTAATTATTTAAAAATGAACAATTTGCGATTAAAATGATTACAAAGAAGTATAAATTATCCCTTTTCCTTTTACAATAGCCCAACCTCCTACCCCCACTAGCAACCAATAACATGCTAGAAGTTTCATTATTACATTATTTCAATTATGCATGCGTGTAGGCAACATCGACCACCTAGCACTAAGCCCTTTTTTCAGCCAGTTTTCCATCAAATTGTCATGGTGCTGCATGCCCTTTATGATCTCACTTGAGTGCCTCTTTTAGAAGTTTGAATCTCAAGTTCCAATACCCAAATTTTCTGTTCAGGTTCTTCGAACTTAAGTTACCATGTCTTCTCCAATATTGCTACCATCAATTTTTAGTTCCATTTTTCAAATTTGTTTATGTATCTTGGACTTTTTGGCCTAGCTAGCTCTACCGTTAACTAAACATGTACAAAATCTCTCACCTGAACCACAGTGAAAAGAATTTGGTGATTATCTTGTGAAGGATGACAAGGAGGCTATTAATGCATCAAACCAAAGTGATAATTTTCAAGTCCTAATTTTTATTTTTTTTACTATTAAACAAAGAATTTGTATACGAATCTGCATCTAGCCGCCACATTATTTTATTCAAATTTTAAACTTGTGTATGGATTTATCATTGTTATGTAATGGTATTAACTCCTGTTTTATTTCATACATGAATTTTCATTTAAAAGTTGTGTCATTCAAACACGTTGCCCATATTTTTGTTTTTGTTTTTTCCTTTTATCTATATGCTTTAATTTGTCTTTAGCAAACTATGCAACATGCATAGAATTTACAAACGATTCATTGGTGCAAAAGCGAGGAGGGGAGGACAAGTTCTAACATGTCTTCAATAGTGGCCGACCTTAATTCAACACGTATATTATTTTTGTTTTATTGTGATGAGTCAATCAACATAATTTATTGTACAACCTCATTAACAAAAAAAAAACATAATTTATTGAACAAAGTACTAACATCATAGGAAACGAGAGGAGAGGATAGTCAATGTGGCACTGGATTTGGTCAACCCACAACGAACTAGTCAACCACCTGAGCTCTTAATGGGCCTAATCCTTTCACACGATTTTTAACCGTAGTAGTGGGACGTGGACCATACGATGATAATTCACTTGCTTTACAATCAGACAATTCTTGCTATGAGTTATGACTCTGTGTAGACTTAACGAGTCAACCCCTGTGCTAAAACATTATTTGGAAAAAAATAAACTTGGTGGTAGTATTAATGATGTCACCAGGGTATCAATATTACGTTGGTTTGAAATGAAATTAGACTTATCTTTGGAGAGATTTTGAACACCTCCAAATGTAGTTGATGCTTAGGCATCGACAATGATTTTAACGATATGCAAAACCTACAAACATTTGCATAGACATTTTCATGTCTAAGTCCGTGAGTGCAATAAATGTGTACCAATTGACATGAAATGTCTTATATAGTAGTAGTTGACAGATGAAACAATTAGGTTGTTGCCAAGGGCCACATGGCAAGTCCAAAGGGGGCAAATTTACTGTATAGGGTTTTTTTTAAAAACAATTTACGAAACAGGGTCTGTTTCGAAACTAATTACAACGGGGTCTAATATTTACGTTGATTCCGCCATTCCTACTGGCGGCAAGCATGTATCGCCATTGCCATCAGCGATATACCTGTGTACCGCCATTGGCAAAAGCGGAACCAAAGCTGACTCACGCCTATGCCGCTGCTCAGACTGGCGAGACATGCTGAGTCACCTCGTGTCGCCATTCGTATTGGCGGGACATGCCAACGTGGGCAGTCCCGCCATTGGCACCTGCGGAACGCGTAGGGGATGCTTTTTGCAGCGTTTCAGTCTGAAAAAAAAATGGGTATAGGCTTGCAGTGTTTCAGTGTGAAAAAAAAAAGATGCTTGCAGGGGGTTGCAGTGTATAGTCTGAAAAAGATAGGCTTAGGGTTTGCAAAAAACGTTGCATGTGAACGCTAAAAATTTGAACGTTGGTGGGTAAGTTTTCAGCTATAAAAAAAATGCTTCAACCTTATTTACGCTTGCATTGAGTGTGAGCTTGTGCTTTCGTGTGTGCTTCTTCTTGCTTTGCTGTGTGCTTCTTGCTTTGTGCTCCTTAGTTCAAATTTGGTGCGTGGCTTCCTTTCCTTCAAGTGTGTGCCCACCCTTACTTGGTAAGTGTTTTTGAAAGTAATTTAAATTTATATATTCTGTTAATAAGTATGTAAATAGTAGGTTAGTTAGTGTTAATAAAAATTCTTAGTTTAAATTAGTTAGGATCAGTAGGTATTGTATTGGTTTTTTTTTTTTTTATGTATTAATAGATATATTTTATTTAGTTTAAATTCTAAGTTTGTTTAAATATTATATTAGTTAGTATGAGTTTGTTTAAATTCTAAGTTAATTAGTGTGTGCTCTTACCATTTAGATATATTTTTTACGTAATAAAAATTCTAAGTTTAAATTAGTTTAAATATTTTATTTAGATATATATATATATATATATATATATATATATATATATATATATATATATGAAAATAATATTTGGTTGAAAATAATATTTGGTTAGTTAGAATCAAAATTTTATTTAGTTATTATATATATTGTTAGATATTGTATGTGTGATAATATTTGGTTGAAAATAATATTTGGCTTAAAATATTATTTGGTTACTTATGAAAATATTATATATTTGTTTAGTTAGTATAAAAATATTAGGTGTATATATATTTAGTTGTTGTATATATTCTTAAATTTTATATATGTGATATTAGGTTTTGTAGTATTAAGTATATATTTACATGCATTTTGATACTTTAGCCTAATAAATATATATACATGCATGATACACTTTAGGAAGACATACATAATATTAGGTTTTGTAGTATTAGGCAGTTGTTAATATTAGCTTTAGGTATATATTTGTAAATTTTAGACACACCTAAATTTTTAGTTTTTGTAATATTTGTTAGCTTTAGAAATTTAAGCATTTTATAGGTAAATAAATAATTATAATATTAAATAGAAGTAAATTTGCCTTTTTAGTGTCTTAATTTTGTATGTTATATATAGATAGTATAGATAAATGAATTGATTTTTTACAAATTTATTGTTATATATTTAATAATGTTTTTATAAATGTGCGTAGTTTAATTTATATTATTTACAAATAATGTATAAATTGATTTGTGCATTTTTTGTATTATATTTGATTTTGCAATAACAATGGCATCTTCATCACATATTAACATTAAGTCTGGCCCCATCGATGCTGATGTATTATGGATGCAACCTAAGCATGTTTCAGAACATGTTTGGAATGGGGAACAAGATCGAAAATTACATATAAGACGAGCTGTCCCCACGTATCAAGGGGAAGAACAAATTCCAGAGCAAATTTTTCCTTTTCTTCAACAATCTGGTTTCGGCTGGATTATCAAGATGGGATACTTAAAAATAAATGCCTCATTAATTAGTGCTCTGATAGAAAGATGGAGGCCGGAAACACATACGTTTCACATGAGATGCGGAGAGTGTACTATTACTCTCCAAGACGTCTCTGTATTGTTAGGTATAAGTGTGGATGGTTTACCATTAATCGGTTCAACAAATCTTGATTGGGCTGATTTATGTGAGGAATTATTGGGAGTCAGACCACAAGAAGGTGAAATTAAAGGTAGCATGGTTAAATTAAGTTGGCTGGCTCATCATTTTGCACAAATAAATAACGACGACGACGAAGAACAAGTACGAAGGTTTGCCCGTGCATGGATACTGAGATTCATTGGAGGTGTCTTGTTCGTTGACAAAAGCAGTAACAAAGTTTCGCTAAGGTACCTTCAATTTTTACGTGACTTTGAAGAATGTGGCACATATGCATGGGGAGCTGCCGTACTTGGTTTTCTATATAGAGAGATGTGCAGTGCCACCGATTATAATACTAAATCAATCGGAGGTATGTGCATCTTACTACAACTGTGGGCATGGGAGCGATGTCCAACCTTGGCTCCAAAGAGGACTCCTTCCCAAGTAGAAAATACACCATTGAGACACAGGTTAGTCATTTTTAACAGTGTCTTTCATTTCAATAGAATAAATGGTTTTAGACATGTGTTAAATTTTAATCTTTGTAGGTGGCTGCGACGTAGAAACCAACATATCGGCAATGATGATGTGAGAGTTTTTCGTCGCAAGCTAGATATTATGAAACGTCATGAGGTAAGAACATGGTATTATATTTGTAAAATAAAAAATTATGTGTTATTTTACTACAATGTTCACAACTATGTTGTTATATGCAGTTTGTGTGGGAGCCTTACCCATCAACCGTTTTATCATTGTTGCCTCCCGTTTGTTTAGTCGGAAGTCTCGCGTGGTACGCGGTGGTGCCACTAATTTGTTTCCAAGTTATTGAGTGGCACCAACCGGACAGAGTCTTGAGACAATTTGGGATGCAGCAACCAGTTCCAGAGTCTCCTTCACAACCCCTAAACATTCATGGCATAACATTAAAGGGGAAACATGACAAAAATTGGGGGCAATTGTTCGCCCCAATGATTCAGCAGTGGAATAATCGCCATGCATTTAGGGTCGACGCTTATCCCCGACAAGAAGGCCTATTGAGTTTTAACTCGGACTACATGGTCTGGTATAGGCGAAAGACAAAGATGTTGTTGACCCAGAAAATGCAAAGACGGCTACATTGGTATTTTTTAATTTTTTGCAAATTTTAACTTGAACTTTTATTTAATGATGGTCATTAATTTTCTTACCCTTATAAATGCAGGGTGAAGTTGCGGAGGCATTACAATACATGGTGTCTCCTGAAGGGAGGAATACATGCACATTTGATGATCCCGTGCCTTATGTGGAAAAAATTACAATTTTATCCGAAGAGCAAGAGAGAGTCACTAAGCCAGTGTCACATGGTCCCGCATCAGAGCGTCAATTTTCCGCACAACAGTTTCACATGCTTCAGTCAAGTATTGAAACTCAGGGGATAGACAGAAGAAGGGACACTGTTGAAGCGGAAGAATATTCCCAACAAATGGCGGAGCGTGGCCATGGAATGTATTACACGCCACAAACATTTGCTCAGTATCCGACACAGATGTATCAGTATCCTTTTCAAGGTCATCACACTGATACTTCTGCAAGCCAGCAATCGTTTGGTGGTGTTGCGGAAACACAAGCTCATTTTTCATGGCCCACAATGACCCCTTCATAGCAATATCATGGCCCAATTCCAACACCTAATGCACCATTAGGAACACAATGGAATGTACCGGGACAAATACCTAATACCGGTGACTTGTTCGGTGTTGATTTGCGTAACGCATTTTCTGCGGAGGCTGACGAAGAAGAAGCGGGGAGGCATCGTGCCAGAAGAAATCCTGATCGCCAAGCACGAAGATGAGATCGACCATGTGGCACATCCTCACGGCATCACAGACACCAAAATGAATGATTTGCATGTCTCCGTTTATTAAGACTTTGTTGTATATTTCTCATTTGAATTTCACACATAATGTATGATATTCAGTTTATTAAGGCTTACTTATGGATACAATTTATGTCGCGTATCAAACTATAATAATCAATGAACCCTAAACGAAATAACTAAGGTAGCCAAAAGGAAAAAACTAATGTTTCTAAGTAACGATGAACATAAAAACTAACCCCTAACCCTTAAAATAAAAAAACTAACCCTAACCCCTAACATATAAGAACTTAGCCCTAAACATTAAAATAAAATAACTAACCCTAACCCCTAAATTGTTCATAACTAAACCCTAACGATTAAAATAAAAAAACTAACCCTAACCCTACACAATAGGAATTAAACCCTAACCGTTAAATAAAATAACTAGCCCTAAACCCTCAAAAATAAGAACTAAACCCTAACCCTTCAAATAAAAAAACTAACCCTAACCCCTATAACATTAGAAATTATCCCTAACCCATGAAATATAAACCCTACACCCTAACCCTTAAAATACTAAAACTAACCCTAACCCTTATAACATTAGAAATTAGCCCTAACCCATGCAATATAAAACCTACACACTAACCCTTAAATATTTTGTCAATCATACAAATAAAAATATTTATTTGCTTGCTCTATTAAACTTAAGCTACACATTCATACTTTATTCTAAAAAATTACTCTAATTAAATAATTTATGAAAAATTTCTCAACTTCTACAAAATTTCAAACACAAAATGGAAGGGTTACACTTAAAAAAATTTCAGACACAAAAACCATAAAAAAATGGCTTACAAATAATTACTTCTAATAATTTTTAAATAAAAATTCTAATTCACAAAATTAGTACGCTTAAACTATAAGGGAATCAGGTAAATATTTCTAAGGTCTAATTACAATAATTAATACGCTTAAACTTCACGTTCAAATTTTTTTCTAACAGGGTCAATTATTACTTTAATTAAATATTTTGTCAATCATAAAAATAAAAAAATGTATTTACTTGCTCTATGAAAAATTGCTCAACTTCAAAAATATTTCACACAAAAAATGGAAGGCTTATAAATGGAAGGCTTACACTTAAAAAAATTTCAAACACAAAAATCATAAAAAAAAGGCTTACAACTAATTATTGCTAATGATTTTTAAATAAAAGATCTAATTCACAAAATTATACGCTTAAACTATAAGACAATCACTTAAATATTTGTAACACCTAATTACAATAATTAATACGCTTAAATTTCACGTTCAATTTTTTTTCTAAAAAAGCAATTATTACTTCAAATAAATATTTTGTCAATCATAAAATTACAAAAATCTATTTGGTTGCTCTATGAAAAATTCCTCAACTTCAACAAATTTTCAAACACAACATGGAAGGCTTATAAATGGAAGAATTACACTTAAAAAAAATTCAAACACAAAAACCATTAAAAATATAGGCTTACAATTAATTACTGCAAATTATTTTTAAATAAAAAATCTAATTCACAAAATTACTACACTTCAAACAAAATGAAAGAAGGTTTTAAAAAATTGACTCAATAAAAAACATTCTTTTAAATAAATACAAAATATTCTTATTTTAAATAAATCACTAACTTTGAATAAAATAGCAAAATTCTAGAAACTGCCCTCTTCTCTTTGGACTGCTTTCTTTCTCTCTTCTTCAGATGCTTTGTTTCTCTTTGTTTCTCTCTTCAGACTATCTTTGATTGTGTGAAATTTTTTTGTTAGAAATACTCCTATTTAAAGCCAATTTACACCCATAATCTTCTCCACAATAATTACAGGCGCATGTGAATCAAACTGTACCCATGTGAACCTTACCATGCCATGCCATGCCCTAGCCTGCAATGCAGAACCCTAACCTGCAAATGAATAGAACCCTAACCTGGATGTGACCTTACTGCAAACAACAGTGGCCTAAGCTGTGTAAGCCAGAAGCTATGCAAAAGAAGGACATGAAGGACGTGAACGAACGTGAGGTGCCTGGGTCTCGCTGGTGCTACTGGCGGAATGCCCAGTCCCAGTCAGCACCTATATCGCTGGTGCTACTGGCGATACCAGCTTCTTGCCCAGTCAGCTTTGGTTCCGCTTTTGCCAATGGCGGTACACATGTATATCGCTGATGGCAGTGGCGATACATGCTTGCCGCCAGTAGGAATGGCGGAATCAACGTAAATATTAGACCCCCGTTGCAATTAGTTTCGAAACAGACCCTGTTTCGTAAATTGTTTTTTAAAAAAACCCTATACAGTAAATTTGCCGTCCAAAGGGGGTCCAGAACAATAACTCCGAAGTTGGTGACTCATGTTGATACGAGGTACTAACTTGTCATCATGATGTATGTGGCATGCTCGAGGGTCCAGACAAATCCTAATGAAGTCTTAGGTTTTAATTTTGTGAATAAAAAAAATACAATTAAGAGAATAGATAGATCTTGTTAAAGGTAGTTAATTAGATGTTCAGATGAAAATTAGTCATACAAAAAAAATTGATGTTATTAGTGTTACATTTTTAATATTAAACTTTTTAAAAATTATTAAGGTAAAGCTTTAACTTAATTTCATTTAAAACACAAAATTTTGCAATTACCATTGCTTAGTTCATGAGAGCGTATTATTAAAATTGGCTCAGATTGGTCAGTCAAATACTCAAATCGGTCAAACTAGGGATTATTAGTACACAAAATATTGATTTGTAGAAAAATTATATAGTATATGAAGTAATGATATTTTTGCAATATTTTGATGAACATCTCACCTAAGTTGCTAAAGATCTAATATAGAAAATACTTTTCTATAATTGTGGAGAGAATTAATTTAGAAATACTTTTGAGTTGGGTAATATTGATCTAGAATATTGATTCCTTTATAACATTTTGAAACAAGACTTTTAGATTGGTTATATTAAGAAACAATTGGTTGTTAGTATAATAGATCTAAAATATATCAAGTATAATTTTTTTTTCTAATTTCATTAATGCACTAATATTTTTTTGTTCTAAAATGTCTAGGGGAAAGTATTTTCATGCATTTTTATATTGAAGACACATGTCTTGTGATAAATCATAATTTGAGTGATATTTTATGTTATTTTATTGACAGAATTTACATTTGAACATTAATTTTTACCTTACAGAAATATAATCACTCAATCAAATGGAAAAGTTAAAAAACACACAATTTCATGAAGATCTTATCCTAATTTCACTTTATGACTGTCATGGTACGTTGACCACAGTCATGGTCAACCAGGAAGGCCATGGTCAACCATGAGAGCCCTTGTCATTTCACAACATCTCAAGCTTTAGCGTCAGGATTTCAATAACGGTCGTGGTGGATATCACCATGATCATAGTGAGCTTAATTAAGGAAATTATTTTTAGCCTTCTAATTAAATTAATTATCTTTAGGGATCTAATCAAGATACATTGCACATAATTAAAATAATTATCTTTAGAAATCATATTAGAATATCTATCTATAGTGTTCCTAATTAAAGTAATTATCTTTAGGAGTATATAAACAATAAGCTGGAGTTTGTATTTGGGGGATTCGAAATTCGTTAGATATTTTACGAACAATAAAAGCTTATGAGTGGAGAACTACATCAGGAACAATTGTGGTCCAAATCTGTAAGAGTTTTTGATTTATTTTATTTATAATGCAATATTATATGTTGTTTAGTTATTTTATGACCATGGTTGGCTAAACCCCTAGAACTTGAATTGTGATGTAGTTGTACCCATGTATTTTAATTCTTCTCTTTAATAAAGTTCTTTGATGTTATTCAATTAATTGTATTTTTGTATCGCTTTCACTTCTATATTGGAATTGATCACTCTGATTATTAGTTAATTATGTATTAGTGATCATCTTCTCGTAATTAAGTGACCTATAGAATGATAGTATTCATAAAGTTTGCATGACCATATTGACAACATGAATCCCCTTTTTACAAACTTATTTGTTATTCATCCTTAATTCTAAATTAAATTCCAAATGACCAGTGCAAGATTGATTTAGGGGGAAGAGTATTCCCAAACCTTGACCATTGACTAATAATTAGAATAAGAGGTATTAGACAATCAATTGATAACTGAGAGTTCTTAATTAAAATATGAATTAGGAGAAAAATGATATATGTAAAATCATAATTCGAGTCACTTTTATTCAAACATATCTCTTTTTTAAAATTATTGTTTGTATTTAATTTTATTTTTTGAATGCAAATACAAACAATTTTCAACTCAAGATAAAAACTCAAAATTACTTAATTAATGTGATTTAGATTATTTGAGAACACAATTAATCTCTAGAGTATGATATCTAAATTTTTAAGTCTATTGTTGTTACTGCGTAGGATATACTTGCTTCTAGCAAATACATATTTTACGCACCATCTTGACATCTCTTATATAAATATGACTTTAGTTAATTTTGTTTTCTGTTTATGCGTCTCCTCGGTTTTCTTTTCAAAATTGTTTGTTCTTAGCGTGCATTCGACTTTCAAACCTTAACCTTATTATGAGTTCTAGCTTTATACGCCTCATTTCTTCACGAGGTAATTAATTTTCTCCACTCTAATTATGACTTCGTTTTCAAATCCCTTGTCTCTTTTGTTTTAAACCCTAATACTTTTATCTCTTTCTACAGATGACACGTGTGCGTTTTGTTTGAAGATCCAAAATAGTGTTTTATGGTTGAAGATCCAAAATAGTGTGTTAGAATGCTCTAAACCTTTTTGTCAGCTCACGTACTCAATGAATTTTCGTTTGCATAAATAATAACAAATTAAGATCTCTTTAATTATTGGTTACATGGGCCAAATTCGAGAAAATTGTTGACTTGTCCTTCTTTCTGTTTTCATTTGATCCAATAGGAATTTAGTTTCTTCCTCCAATGTAACTATCACTTCCCTCTTTCATTCCACATTTCTTTTATTATAAACCTTCCTCTTGAGTTATATTCATTCATCCTTAATAATTCTACCACCAGATCATACACTCTAACACTCATTTTCTACTATATCTAAACCTATCAACCACTAAAAAATGGGTGTTGTTGATTGTTCAAAGTGGTGGTGCTAACTTTATCAAACATAAATGAATATAATGTGAGTAGATATTTATAATAACTTAAATGTGGAACAAAGAGAGAAGGTGAGTTACTTTAGAGGAAATAATTGAATTCCTATTAGATCAATCAAAAACAAAAAGAAATCATAGTCAAATTTCTCACATTTGGCCTATGTAACTAGCTTAGTTGCACTTGTAAAAGAGAAATTATAGACATCCTGTTTTCAATTTAGTCACTAATAAGATAAGAAAATTGTACTTAATATTTTGAAATACGAGATTTATTTTATATATACATATATAATGTTTCGGCCAATATCTATTTTTGGTTATGTTTATAGATTTTGAATTGAAATATTATATATCAACGAGACAATATAGTTGTAATATAATTTTAAAATAAATAAACTTTCTACATTAATTTTAACCACAACTAATATAGAAGATTTCATTTCAACATCAATTATAGTTATAATGGATCCAATTCTTAATTAGATGTGACTAACCAGGTCTAATTAGTTTTATATACATGACACTTATTTGAGTAAATAAGTGACCAATTGAACTAGTTCTGGATACATTTAATAATGTGAATTTGAATAAGTTTTTTTAAAATAAATATACAATATTTTCTTAAAATATAAAATTTATATATTATTCTAATACATCAAAATGGTTTCATATCGACTAGGAATAGTTCATAATGAAAACTCTCCTCCCTTAACTTATGGAAATGTTTTTTTAAGGAAAAATTATGAGGTTAAAACCAACGTCAAAACGGACAATAACTCATATGTGATGATCCTAACAATATAATATACACCAAGCTTGAAACACATGAATATTATAGGCATTTTCAATACATATAATTTAATTCATAATTCGACCAAACTGAATATATAATATATGACAAATGCTAATCAGTGTCCTTAGAGCAACGATTAAGAAATTAAAAAGAATTTTTTTATTGGGATGCGTAAAATTATATTGTCTATAACTTTTTTTTACAATCTCCTGTAATTTTCACAATAAATATTTTTTTCATTTTAGTTCCTTAATTAATATCCTAAGAACACTTATTAACCAGACATATAATCTATTACTCTTTTTTTCCTTATTTAAAAGACATAGTTGATTACCAATTAAATTACCCTTATTAAAAAAATTAATATTTTTCCAAAATTTCCTCTAACATTAACAATAATAAAAGCTTATTTATCTTCTCCAATCTTCATACAGGAGAGATAAAATGATAATTAAAAGTACCATTTAATTATAGATTAAAATAAATAAGAGTATTTTAGTAAGAAAAAATTAATACACAAAAGAAATGAAATCTTATAATAAGTAACAAAAATATTTGTTGACTATATCTTATAAATATATATAGGACTGACAAATTGAAACTGAACTAAAAACAAAAGAGAATCCAAATAAAAATGAATCTTTTTTAGTAAACCCATGTAACTCGAGGGGTTAAATTAAACGGACTTAGACCATGCCGAATCAATTTCATTGTTTAGGCCGGGTTAGCTCCTTCATTTTCCCAAGCTCTAAATTTATATGAACGAAAGTAGTAGTACTTAACATGGCATAAGACATTTGGGAGGGGAACCATCTAGAACCTAGAACAATAATAACAATAAACAACAACAAAAATGGGCTATTGCGTAATATTAGAACCCTCTTAAGGGCATTTTCCACACCCACTTGTTTATAAATACTTCACCACAAGTGACCCTTCCTCTTCCATTGTCAAAAATAAAATAAAAAAACTCTGCAATCACCGAGGAATAAATAAACTAACCAAAGCCATGGGGAACTGCATAGTTCTACAAGAAAACGTGGTAAGGGTCATGAAAAGTGACGGCAAAATCCTCGAATACAAAGCACCCATCAAAGTCCATCAAGTTCTGAACCAGTTTCCGGGCCATGCAATATCCAAATCCCTACCAGTCTTACACCATCTCCACCCCAACACAAGATTGCTCAAGGGCCAGTTATACTACCTCGTGCCGCCGCCACAACCTTCGCCGAAAAAAGTGAACAAAAAGAGGGTGAGGTTTGCTGAACCTGATCATGATGATGATCAAGTGGAAGATAAGGGTGATGAGGTGGTTAGGATTAAGCTTGTTCTTAGTAAGCAAGAGCTGAAGGACATAGTGCAAAAAGGAGGGATTTCTGTTAGAGAGGTGTTGTCTTTGGTACAAGGAAAGGGAATGGATGGTGATGTAGATGTGTGTACAAGAGTTAACGATGGTTCTCATGGGTGGAAACCAGCGTTAGAAACAATACCAGAATAAAAGTAGCTATATCATATGTATATTTAAAGTTTTCACTACTTTTTTCTGGCTTTGGTTTTAGTTTACCTTGTCCTAAGTTTGTTTGGATAAACTTTTCTGTAGCAATTACATGAAAAGAAAATTAAAAAAATAAGAAAATTTCTCTGTATATAAATTAAAATTAGCTTACACGCAAATTAAATTAGTTTTTTTTTCTTCCAAAAACTTATATTTAGCTTATGCATGAGACATAAGTTAATTTTAACTCATATGGAGGAACTTATTTTATTTTCTTTTTATTTGCTACAAGTTTTTCTGGATGAGTTTATTTAAACATATTCTAAATATAGTTGTAGTTTCACATTGATTATTAAAATTATAAATGTTGCTGATGCCAATAAAATTATATATACAGCAGTGAGTGCGTGGGTAACCATAAACATTCTTGTTCTGGGTACAAACTTCTTAATCTTGAATAATGAAGAGTATAGAATTTGCATCTTATGCTGTACTAGCTTCATAAATTATAATTTTACTGAATACTGAGAACATTTATGATCAGCAGGAGGAAGGTAACGAAGGTCATTGAAAGATATAGCACCTTTGCCATGTGTTTCAAAATCATCTAATATTATAAAAAGGTTTAACTATATGACCAAATGAATAAAAGATAATTATCGATGACCAAATAGATTAGGAACAGTATCGATCAGATAATCATCCTTCTCTGTTGTCTTAATTTGTTTTCATTTCAAATAGTAAAGAGGACGTTCCACGTAAGATAGAAACATGTCCATACATGTAAGCACTTCATCCTCCATAGCATAGGAAAGAAAGAAAAACAGGAACGTTAAATATGAACTTATTAGAGATTTTAAACGTTTAAACCAAGGGGAAAATTGTTGACAATATATATGATTATATTAGTCATATATAATGGTGTTGCTATTTCTCTTATTATTGTGGTGGCTTTGCAATTTCCCACGATTAATTACCAGCACTACATACATAAGTTGTTGAGTGAGGTCAACTTCTAGTAAGCCTCCACATCCAACGAAAGGGGGTCTTGGATTTCTATCACATGCATCATGCATGTTGACTTATGGAGTCCCTTTATTCTTTCCCTTCTACTTTAATAAGAACCACAAGACCATTTCCAATGTAGATTATTTATTTGGTAATTTCTTAAAGTAAGAATCACTTCTTATTTCCTTCTCCCATTAAAAATACTAAAGTAGCATCTAGGTGGAGATTCTCCTATTGATGAAGTGACATCTAGGTAGAGAACTGGTTCTTGTATATATATAAAAACAAAGGTGTTGTAAGATTTACGTTAAAAAATCAACAAAAATTGAAAAAAGTAAAAAGGAGGACACTGTGAAAGTGAGAAGATTTGGACGCAACTGTGGGTGTCCAAGGAAGTAGTTCTCTTGTATACAAAGGGGGAATTGATTCCTGCACCTTTTACCTTATGCATTGGTCAATCTGGATGTAAAATTATATTCCAGATTGATGATACTTTTTGCATTTATTGAATGACCAATCTAAAAAATAAAAAAAATTAAAATTGGGGTAGAAAGTAATTTTGGGGAGCAGCTGCCACAAAGTATGAATATAATCTATTGAATTGGGTTGGGTTTGATCTATTTTAAAACCCAAACAGATGAAATAGGTGACAAGTTAGTTCAGGGTGTGGTAAATAGATTAGTTTATTATAATATTATCATATTATGAAAATTTGAAGAAAACAAATATAATGCAAAAGATCAAATAAAAAATGACATTTCACATAAAACTAAAAAGAAATATAAATATTCCTACTTGGTCGAAATGGTTAACCAAGATAAGAGAAAAATTTAAAAGAGTTTAGAATAACTTATAATCCTATTCAATAAGGTACAATCATAGAATACTAATATACTAAATTTCATTAGAACTTCGCGGTTAAATATGTTTACACAAAAGTAGTACTAAAATGAATAACTTCCTAAAAAGTCCTTGGGTTGCACATCTTTTTACACCTTTTAGTAATTTTTTTTTAAATTAATTATCCTATCCAATGACTCATCTGTTGTGCAAGTTTTCATGTATTTTTGAGATTTGATGGTTTAAAAATCAATACAAAGAAAACAACAAAAACATAATGCAATACATTGTGTCTAGGTGAGTGTTTACTCAACAAATAATAATGATAGTAGTAGTAGTAAGATGTAAGTTGATTTAGTTCATCTTAATCAATTTTGGAACTCATCAACTTGATACCTGACCTAACTTAATTGAGTTAGTAAAAATTAACCTAGCTAAATAACCTAATTGGGTTGGGTCAAGTTGACCTGAGTCCATTTACACTCCTAGTATAAAGTTTGAAAAGAGAAGGGATTGTGTAATTGTGATTTTTTCTTGTCACTTTCATTCTATTTTAGAGTGTGTCTTGTTAATCTTTAGTTCTAAATTATGTAAAGAAAAGAGAAGGAATTGTATTATTCTTGTCACTTACAAAGTTTGAAATAACTCTGTTCTCTTTATTATGATCAATTCATTATTTCAAATTTTCAATGACCACAAACTTGTTTGTAGTTCTAAATTATATAATAATTTATCCTTTTCCGCCAGACTATTTCCATGATCCAACATATCAAATTGGAATTTTTTCGTGTTTTTTCCACCAAAGGGTAAAAATGAATAAACTGCCACTTTATTCCACAATTGCTTCAAGTTTTATATATGTTTCTGCATTTTTTATCAAGACACTAGAAAAACGTTTAATTAAATTATTTATGCAAAAGCACTCAAGATTATTCCTTATTATTCCTTTCCTATGTTTGGTATGTTATGAAATCAATGAACGGAATTTGGGTGGGTGAGGGTGCATATTTAACAAATACACAATCTAGCTTGACGTATGAACTCCATTGTATTGCTACAACACAACTTGCTGATTAAAACTATAACCCTAACAGTATTTTGTATTAGTACATATAACATAACGCATCATTCAACATGCAAAACTTGACACAATGCTATCTTAGCATGACTTTAATTAACAAGACACTCGTAGTCTTATACATAGGAAAAATATGTAAGCATTGTCTTAAAATTAGATTATAAAGGTGCAAATAAGTATAGTGGCAGATAATAATCATGTCAAATCTCACAGAAGTTAATGATGAAGGCAAATGCTAGAATCATTAAGAAAAAATGATACAAAAATAACCTGATACACGGTTAGTCGGTTTCACACCCAGAGAAACACTAACAAAGAGATCCTTGCTCACCAGTCCCCACCCCCAACTAAAAGAAAACATACTAATTTCAAAGGCGTTTTGCTGGGCATATCAAGCTACAACCTCTTGAAGGCAAATGCTATCCAAGGCACTGCCCACAGTAACATTCACACCGTCCAACCCGGCAGTTTTTATCCTCTCTAGATCAGCCATTTCAGTCACACCACCAGCATAAGTAACAGGAATCTGAAAATCAAAATGCATCAATAATATACACACTTCAAATAGTTTCTTCAAATAGTTTCCAGATACAAACACAATGGAAATCTGATCGATTAGAGGCACAAGTTTTTAACTGTTAGTATTTCAGAGCCAGTCTTTCAAACAACGAAAAAAATTCTTTCTTACATATGCCACTCCTCAATGGAAATGGACACACATTATTTAACAAGGTCAAACACCCCCAAACAATCCTTAATGATTGAAAACTTACGATATTTGAAAATTTTGAAAAGTTCTTTAAAATGGGTGAAAATAAAATCAAGGGCTACCAACCGGTGAATATTTGCCAAAGCAAGCCACAAGCTCTTCATCAATTCTCAACCTACAAGGAGATTTCATTTATCATCAGATGTATTTTCAATGCATGCATATGGAGTTGTGATTTTTTTTTTCAATCTGTGAAATAAATTCTGTTGATCTTGAACACAACCATAGATTCCCAGATATATTCTTTAACTAATATTTTGAAATAACTACCAGAACAGATAATTTGAAACATTTCACACAATACTTTGATTGAAGTACAACATATAGTTTTTGTTTAATCAACTGTTGATTTAACAAGACAACAATGATAAGGAGCGTGTATACAATACTGTTGGGAATAATAATAGTTAATGCATTGGGGAAATAGACAAATAGTATATTCATGCATCACATGATAAGATGCATTTATTGTTCAGGGTACGAGACTATTAGTGTATAAGGAGTTGCACTCAATTCATTGGGCAATATTCAACTATTGTCAATTTTTCAGCGACATCTTACTGCTGCTAGCTTTTCTGGTGACTTTTAAGTTAACTCTAGCCATTTCCAGCTGTGTTAATCTCCAACTATTGTTATAGCATTTAGCAATTGATCTAAGCATGCCTTATGCTGCCATTTCAACCATGTCTAGTGGATACAGTATTATTAAAAAAAAAAAAGAGGATTTATTGTAACAAGCTTAAAGCTTATTAAGCTTTAGGTTGAGGGAGTGTTGCAAATAATAATACTTAATGCACTTAGCAAAATGTTCATGGATATTAGTGTCTAGGGAATTTCACTCAATTAATATTAGCCAACAAAATAGTCTCTACATTCCCTTTAATAATAAAGCATTTTCATTCTCTGAGTTCTTTGTCTCTCTTAATTCTACCCTTTTAAATTCAACAATTGCCAAATCCAAAAAATTAACTAAATT
This sequence comes from Glycine max, assembly GCF_000004515.6. Lineage (NCBI taxonomy): Eukaryota > Viridiplantae > Streptophyta > Magnoliopsida > Fabales > Fabaceae > Glycine > Glycine max. The sequence goes on along the minus strand of NC_038246.2, from coordinate 7,268,511 downwards.
GATCTTTTGATATCTAACTTGTTTATTTCATAACTATTAATTGCAGAGTACTTCTGATTATGAAACAATCTCTTTATGTACAAAACCAAAAAGGGAAGCAAGCTTCATCAATCACCAATTAAACTACTTTGATGGCCTTCGTACAGAATCAAAGTTTGAGCTCAAATTTGATATGTCGACAATCCAAAAAATACTATTAAAAGTAGTATTTGATTAGTCCACTCACTCCAGTGCACTTGAGATGACAAAAAATCTAAAAACATTTTAACGAATCTTATTCCCAAATTAATTGTCAATATTTTTTTGTATGAAAGTGGAGGCTCTTGGATATCAGGAAAAGTGGGAATTAAACTAGGATGTACATGGAGTGACGGAGATTGAGAGACCTATGCAAGAATACAATGTAAAGATTTTTGATGTCTTCTAGTAGCATTGAAAAAACCAACAAATAGGCAGAACAAGTTACTTACAGAATACTTTTCTACTTCTTCCAGGATACATTACCAACTATTCTAATAAATATGGAGTTATCATAAAACAAAAAATATTACTTACTTCTTCCCTTCAACATCAACACCATGAACCAGAAACTCATCAGCAAAGTTGGCAAGAAATTCCGTCACATGAGGATCAACAAAAAACATCACTGAACTTCTGCCATCTATCAGTGACAATTGCATATTTACCATCCCGAGCAATGAAAACCATGAGTGCTTAATAAATAATGCAACTAATGGATAAAAAAGAATAGAAATGTTACGACATGTAGGTAACATCATAAAATTGTCCATAACGTTCGTTCACATGTGGATCAAATTATCAATTCATGAAACGGTTTCTTGATTACAAACGCTTCCCTCAGCTAACACGGAACTGCTCCAGTCAAGAGTATTTGAACACTTTTAGCCAATTGTTAAAAAACTCCCATTTTTCTTCTGGTATAAATTTACCAACATCATCAAATATAAAGATAACTATTAGTAGTTTAGTAACTTTTTTCTGCAACTGAGATCCAACACAAGCCTCTCTTTTCCAACAATTTGAACAAGATCTTTTAGCCTTTCAAGATCCATTTGTCCATTATTGAATACATACTGCAAAGACAGAATCAATAAATATAAATGTCTAAATAACTTCCATTAACAAAATCCACATAACATGTTCTTCAATGAGATAATCAGTGAGCTGAGTTAATGCAAATCAAGATTGGAGCCCCCCAATGGAAATTAACGAGCTTTTCTTGCCATCTGACAAACATATTATGGATCCTTTTTTGTGTTTTCATTTTTAAAGTCTAGATTTGAAACAAAAAAAAAAAAGAACAACTTTACATCAAAATGAAAGGGAAACTGCTCTTCATGATTGAAGACCAAGCGCTATATACAATGTGATTAATGAGAGTGCATTTAAGAGGAAGCTCTATCCATATACATTTAATGAAACATGTTTTTTTTTTCTCAATGTATATTAGATAAATAATGATAATGGAATGAAAACATTGAACAGCCCAAAGAAGGAAAAAAAAAAGATGACTTACAGATGTCACAATGACATGGCTTGCTCCTTCTTCAATGCAACTCAAACAATTGTCAGAATTTATTCCCCCTCCAACTTGCAGACAACCTAAATTTTACCAGTCCTCCACAGTAAGTCCAGCAGAGCAAAAATCTGAGTTTTAAAGATATCATCAACCATAAAAGACACAGGGAATGCTATCTATATTGAGATGGCATAGACACTTTCAAGGCCAATACAAATAGTCTCTTGTCAACAAAATGACCAAAACAGAAAAAATAAGATGCAATTCAACATTAGCCAAATAATATATGTCCTGTATCTTTTTACTTTTCTACTTTGGACTTTGGAGTGTAAATTCAACCCACGATTATTTATAATGAGTGAAAGCTTTGAAGTGTTATTTAGATAGGTGACACCCTATAACTAATTAATAGCGCAAAACTTCTTAAGTTAGTGTGTTTGAATTAGCTTATTGAAGAACTAATAACTTTTTTAGCTGCTTGGGTGATATCTTTGAAAAACCAAAACAATCAGTTCCCTAAAATAACCGTGTATACTAAGTGGTTGAAAATTAATTCTTTTCTTCAAGTAGATGTGTAGTGGCATGATGCTACTCATGCTAGCAATACATCCTCTAACGCTCTCAAACACACTCTCACTTATTGGATGAAGTTCATGAGTCCTACTAAATATGTGTGGTCCCATTCCCAAATTAACAGCGCCCACATGAATTTCAACCAAGAGAAATACTTGCAACACATTTTTTAATATGTTTTTTTCGACACACTTTCAACTACTAGTTAAAATTTGTTGGAAATCATAAAATTATATAAGTCTTAGCTTTTTATTTAAATGAACCTCACTCATGATTGTATAGTTTTTAATAGATTTTAAACTAATCCCATGAGAGAAAATGTTGTCAGCACTCCTCTATCCCTTTCAACCTATTGAAGAAAAACATGTTGAAATGAAAGTCTATTTATTGCTAGCATTTCTCTTGGTTCCATACTTGCATTTGTCAAAAGTTTAAAAAACTCATATCGCATCCACCTTGTATCACATTCAAAAAACTACTAATTAGCAGCTTTAAGCACGATGTTGGGGCGAAAACCCGAATGGAATGAGGTGCAGAGAAACTTCGCATTCTCGATGATCGGACGGAGCTACGATGTTCATGTAATGTATCTTGAGGTTGGCTTACAACAACAAAATAATAAGATTTAAATACTTTTTTTCCGTGCAAATGAGTGTTTTTCATTTTTATTTCTGTAATTTTTTTATTAGCTTTTTTAAAATATATTTATTTTATTTTTTAATCTTAAAATATTTTAGATAACATTCTAAACAGTAAAAAAATATGTTTTAAATAATGAAAAAACATTCTTTAAAATAATTTAAGATAAAAAATAAAATAAACATATTTTACCAAGACTAAAATAAAAATAAAAAAACTCTAAATTATGAGAATAAAAAAACTCTAAATTATAAGAATAAAAAATATATTTAAGTTAAATAATAAAAAAAGCCTTGAGTTTTAATTATAAGAAAAATAATTTAATTATTATTATGAAAAATAACACTAACATTTTCTATAACACACTTGTTACGGAAGAAAGAGAATGTGTTTGAAAGAATATATTTCTTATTATTATCGTGGGGTGAGTTGTTAAATTGTGAGCCGTTGGATCATACGAGGTGGCTGAATCAATCTCAATAGAAAGCGCCTGCCACCTACCCTATGCTATCGAATATCGAATAACAGAGAGAAACGCAATCTCAGACAAAACAACATCATTCATTTGATTTGCGAGAGAAGAGAACAGAACAACAACGATCAATGATTCAAAGCCTTGCTCTTCATTTGGCTGCACGATTCCGACATTACCACAACCTCGTTCGTCTTTCTTCTTCTTCTTCTTCTTCTTCTGCTTCCACTCTTCATCATGCCACTCCCTCTCCTTTTTCCTCCGAGCCCGTTCACATCACCCAAAACTGCGTTCGAGTATGTTCCCATTCCCAATTTTATTTTTTTCTTAACTTTTTTCATTTTCGGATCCAACTATGTTTTTTTTTCAATGCGCCGCTGAAACCGAAAAAGGAAACAAAATCCAACCTTGGCTATTCTTCCCTGCAATTCCGTGACACTTTTTTTTGTAAACACAATTGAAAGAAAAGATTATTGTTGTTTTATTTATTTTTCATGTGTGATAGATATTGGTTTGGTCACGTGAACAGTGCCTTGATTTGTGTTTGGCAAGTGCAAAATTGGGAGAGAAAAAAAAATGTTATAATTTGTTGTTTGTCTGATATATCTGGTGCTAGTATTGGGAAAGCCATAAAACATGCTATTGTTTGGATGCTATTGTTAGAAATGTCACTTTGAGGGTTTGGTTGTCCCGTGGAAGCCCTAGGAAGAGCAAGCTCTGTTGTTATTTGTTAATCCTTGATGTCATTCTGCTACCTTCACATACTCTTACACTTTCATTTAATGCCCAATTTGATTTAAAAGAGTAAGGAATTTTGGATTGTTATTTCCGACAGTCTGTAACTCAAGTTGAAAATTTAGTCATTTTCATTGAAATGAAAGAAACTAAGGCACTCCTGTCTCTCCAACTAGAGGCGTGGCTGCATGATTCCTTCTCTGTAAATTATTAACAAATAAATGCATTCCAAAATCGACTGTCTATTTGTCTTGCTTCAGTGGTCAATTATGATGACTTATATTTTTTTTTTTTGACAGGTTTATCATGACCTATTGTTTTGTTTAAAGGTTTAAATAATTTTTTAGTCCTTGTAATTTAACATTCTTTACTTTTCGTCCTTGCAAAATTATCCTTTTGCTTTTAATCTTGTAAATTATGTTTCTTTTGTTTTTATTCCTTAAAACACTTTCAATAGCGCTTTGAACAGTGAAAAAACATTATTTAAAGTGTTATAGGGACGAAAAACAAAACAAACATAATTTATAAGGACTAAGAACAAAAAATAATTTTGTAAGGACGAAAAACAAAAAAAAAACGCCAAATTGCAAGGACTAAAAAGATATTTAAGCTTTGTTTAAATCCATGAAATTTACATTTAATTTGATTCATGGACCCTCTTTCCCATGCCTGTGAATGTGATTTCATAGTGTATAAGTCACAGAAGCTGTGTATCATTACCTGTAATCAGTACTGAGTTATTAACCCATGTCTACAACTAATTAACATGTAACAGAGAATGAAGAAACTGGAAGGTAGTGAATCATCAACAGATGGAAAAACGCTTGTTTGAGTGTGGAAACTGGTGGATGTTCTGGATTCCAGTATGTTTTTAATCTAGATGATAGAATCAACTCAGACGACAAGTAATTACCTTTTCCCACTGAAATTTCAAGATGATTTTCTTGCCTACTGTGTCCTGGACCCCTGGGCATGAATGTGCTATGCCCTTGTCTTTACAACTTTTGTTATTATATTGGCAGAGTTTTTGAGAAAGGAGTTAAATTGGTTGTTGACAACATATCATACGATTTTGTAAAAGGGGCGACTGTTGATTATGTTGAGGAGCTAATCCGTTCAGCTTTTGTGGTAAGTCAAGTACTCTTGTGAGCTGATCATGACCTATTATTTTTGTTTTACCCCCTCAATGCTATCTTCATTATTTGCACTTCACCTTTATTGTGACACAGGACTTTATTATTGTGGTAACAACTAGGGAGGAAAGTTTCTTTGTGCATGTTTGGGAATTGATGGCTTTTGAGGAATAATTGTTTCTTTTGTTTTTCTTTCCTAGAGTTCTCTAAGAAGGAAAATTTCCTCAATATCAGCTAAAGTTCATCACAGTTATTGTTGGGGTGTTGCTGATTTGCTTGTATTAATAGTTAGTTTGAATTGGAGAACATTTCACTGCTATGCTATCTATGGTTCAGATTTTTGATAGGTCTCATAAGAAAGAATATGAATTGAGAAGAACAGCTCTTGTATAACTCACTGTTCAAGGGTATCAAACACCCTTACAAGGGACAACTGTAATACAGTTTCTGTTACAGAACTCTTCCTGACTTTATTTATTCCCTATTATTTATACTTACCTACCTACAACCCACTTAACTAACTGCACCCTTATTCCTTATAGAATATATATTCTTTTAATATCTCCTTCTTCTGATTTCTAACAAATTCAAAGGACATTAAGGACCTATACAATCTTTTGAAATCTTGGAAATTTAAAAAAGCAAAAGAATTTGGGAATTTATCTGAAGGTTTTCATAAAAAAATCCTAGGTGAACCTGCTGCAGTTGTTCTAAATCTAAATAGACTTGACTTGATTTGTAATCAATCAAGTAATGCCGATAGATGCTCTTAGAAGTCTTTTGATACTAAAACATTAAGAAACATCATTCCATGCACTGTGATATTATGTTTTATTATCCTGCGTAAGCACAATCAGTGATAACCAACTGTCATCATGTTATTTGGGTTCACTTTTGAATGATTTCACAACCATGTTTTCTCTTTTGTTTCATTTCATGGTATCATGCTTATTTAAGAGAAAGTTTTGCAGCAGAACCTTAAAAGTGGTGTGTATGGTTTTCATCAAGTACAAAACTATTAACTTGTATGTCTGAAGAGAAGTTTTGATGTGAAAATTGACGTAGCTGTTGGTACAGTAAGGTGTATATGAAGAGTGCAAGGGAGAAAAGAAGCGTTTGGTTATCATTACTTTGTTATAAGGTTCCATATTAGCATCATTAAGGTATCTAACCAATTACAAATTTACAGTCAGATTCTGGTTTTATGTGCAGGTGACTGAAAACCCCAGTGCAGTTGGTGGTTGCAGTTGTAAAAGTTCCTTCATGGTGAAACAGTAGTGATTTTGCTAGTCCTTCTTGCCTCTTCACCCACTTCTCAGATATTTCTTGTAACCTATGAAGCACCGACACCGACACGGACACCGGACACGACACGGACACGTGGACACCTGTAATGTCCAAAATGTAGGACACGGACACGGCTATATATATATATATATATATATATATATATATATATATATAATTAAATAAAATAAAGTTACATAAAATTAAATATGAGTGATATGCATAAAAGATCTAAATTGAAAATCAAGATTTATATATTCATCATCATCTAAAAAGAACTTTTCCTATGATAATGAGTCACAAAAAAACACTAAGAGACCTCATTATACAATTTGTACGCTTTGTTTCTTTAAAAAAAAATTATAAAGCAAGATGATGAATTAGCATCTTCAAGTCTTCAAGAATTTCACAAACTAGCAATCATCATTGAAAAAGACACCTTCTAACTCTGGTTCATCTAAAGACAAACTAGCAATTTCAAGAATACCACAATCATCAAGTGATCCAAAATCATCTCCGGCTACATCCCACATTTTAGTTTCCTCTTGATGATATTGTGGAGTATTCCTTGAGAGAAGTCGTAGGTTGTTATGAACAAATACTAAATCTTCAGCTCTATGTGGTGCCATCTTGTTTCTCTTTAAAGAATGTATAAATGAATATGTACTCCAATTCCTTTCACAACATGAAGATGGACAAGGTTGCGCAAGTAGCTTAAGGGCAACCTTTTGAAGTATTGGAGCATTAACGCCATGAACTAGCCACCAAGCTTTTGGATCCATTTGTCCTCTATCATTTAAAGAATCAAGATCATCAAAACCTTCTCTTTCATCCGAGAAGTTGGCAAACTCAATATTCACCGTCCTCCTTACATTCACATCAAGAAAGAACCTCTTGAAGCATTTTAATCTTTCACGAGTGAGTTCCAAGTCTTGATGTGGAGGAACTCGATTAGAATTTTCACTTAGCCATTCATGACGATAATATCTATAATTAAAAAGAAATATATACATGATTAAAATTTATGTAATTCTAAAAAAAAGGTAAGTAAAAAAGTATAGAGTTAATTACCTTGGATTTAAGGAATGAGCTAAACAATGGAGAGGAGTGCTACTCTTAGTTCAACTGTCAATTAATATGGAGTGCACTACCTCATAAAAGGTTGATCCTTCACTCTCCTCCTTTCTCTCATATTGATATATGACATTCTTCACCTTTTCAATCATTGAATCTCACATTTCATATACTAGATGGAGAGATGAAGCTTCTGTATTAGTTCTTCTAAGAACATCATAGATAGGGCTAGTGAAAGAAAGAATATAATCAACCTTATCCCACCATTTATCATCCAACAAAGTATCTTTAACAAATTTAGTCTTTGCAACATCATCTTCCTTATAAGAAGACCATTGGTCACTAATGACCATCTCTTGGAGTCCTTTCTTCAATTTCTTGAATCTCTTGAGCATTACAATAGTGGAGGCAAATCTTGTTGAAGCAATGGATAGTAATTTCAATGAATTGAAAATTGATAGTCTCATAGAGTGACTCATGACAAAAATTTTCACAAACATTGTATCATCCGCAATTTGGGTGATCCAAGAACATTCTTCATAAACAACATTGTTTTTTTTTTTTTCTGTATTCTTGGCTACACATATCTTCTTCAAAGCAAGATTTAATGTGTGGACAACACATGGAGTCCAATAGATGGAAGGAAACTCAGCCTCAATTATTAAACCTGCTGCTTTACAAACGGTTGCATTATCCGTCACTATTTGCACAATATTTGAGTGTCCAACCTCCATAATTACCTCCCTCATAAGTTTGGCAATAAAATCCTTGTCTTTGATCTCATTTGAACAATCGATGGCCTTTAAAAACATAGATCCACTCTCTGTGACAACCATAAAATTAATAAGAGATCTTCTTTGCGAGTCACTCTATCCATCACTAACAATGCTCACACCCTTCTGGCTCCATGCTTTTTTAATTGGTTGTAACAACTTCTCCACATGTCTCCTCTCATTTTAAAGTAATGTTGTCCTTAATTTATTATAACCTGGAGGTTGGTAACCACTGATCTGATTGTTGGCAGCATAGGCAAACGCCTTCCTATAATGAGGATTTCTTGCTAAATGAAAAGGCAGCCCCGAAGAGTAAAACATCCTAGCAATTTCATGATCAAGTGTCTCTCTAGCTTGCAAATTAAAGGCATTTTCTACAGTTGATGTCTTTCTCTTTTTTGGATCAACACCAAGAGTGTTTGTATCCATTTGGTGTTGAGTAGAAACCGGAGGCAATGACACAAATTTTGTTTTTGACTTCTCCACCCTCAATGTTGCCTCATTGTCTATCTTCTTCAAATCTATAAGTTTTTCAATTGTTACCTTTTGACAAACTCTAACTCCCTTTACAATCATCTTCAACAAGTGTGTCCTCACTCTAGTGTAAGACCCATTAAAGGTAAAATCACAAATATTGCATTTTATCTCATAATTTCCACCACCACCTACACTTTTTATCTTTGTAACATAGGTCCATAAAGGTTTGGTATCATCATCTTGTTCTTTAGCTTGACTAGGACTAGAAGCACTAATCTCTACAACAATTTAAAAAAAATAAAAATCAATGTAAACAATTTCTAAGTAAAAAACAAACAACAAAAAACAATTTTTGTATAATTTTTTTAAAACCAAAAAACAGATTTAAACTAATGTGACAATTTTATAATTAAAAAGTAAAAAAATAAATAAAAAATACAAGTAAACCCTTAAAATTTTAATTGATGAAAAAGTAAACTTTCAATCCTACAAAAATATGTTAACATCGACCCATTTATTTTATTTAGAAAATATGATAATTGCATCTTTAAATAATAAATAATAAATTATAATTTTCCAACGTATTACTTTTGATGTTACATACCTAAGCAATCTCTTTCTCTATATATTCTTTTCTATTTTCTTAGCTGTCGTACAGAACTTATCATTAAAAAGAAAAGTTCTTAAAAACCCTTTTTTTTGTGCGCTGTAACGTGCTTGAGCTTGAGGCCACCTTAAAACATTCAAACTCTCTTGCTGGCACAACAAAACAAAAAAGTATCTAAATAAAATAATAAAAATAAAAATTAAGGTAGGAGAAACTGAATAGTATACTTCAATTAATGTCTCACACCTACCCGGACTTGTATAATAATAATTTTTGTGTTGTACTTCTTCTTTTCTTTTCTTTTCTTTTTTTAATTTTCGTTTCTCTTTTTGTGCCCCTTTTTTAATTAAGAAAGTAAAACAAATGCATTGTAACTATCAAATGGCATTGGGTAATGGGTACTTCAGAGTTTAGCCACGACACATGGAAAGAGAAAGAGAGAGAATTGGTATTTTACTTAAAGGGAACAAATGTGGAACAGTGGAAGCACAAAAGCATTTCAATGAAATCAGAAACCATAAAACCAGGCAAGCATCAACGGGGAAACAATAGAGGCGAGAGAGAAACCAAAAGCAACAAAACCAAAATTAGCAAGCAGCAAAGAGGGAAACGGAGGCGAGAAAAACGCAAGCAACAACATGGAGCAGATGAGAAAACTCAGAAAAGAAAGAAGGGCCTACATGCAAAGGGGGAAACAGAGGTAGCGACCAGCAATGGAGGTTCGCTTGCGGCAAGGAGAAGACGTGCAGAAACGATTTTCGTTTTAGGTAAGCCTTTTTTAAATAAATAATAAAATAGTTGGTTGGGCCACGTTTGGACGCGCGTGTCCACTTGTTGGGCTGCGTCCAATCACGCGTCTCCTACATCCAACCGTGTCCGGCGACGGCGGCGGCAACGGACACCGTGTCGCACCGGAGTCATACCCGTTTGTGTGTCCGGTGCGTCTCCGACGCGGGACGCTGCACTTCGACAGTGTGTCCGTGCTTCATAGCTGGTAACCAATTTTCGGTTCATTTATACCTCTAAAAAGGACGATTCATTGAACTCAAGGTGAAATTTATTGCTTGTACAATGCTCTTAATGTAAGATGCAGTTGTCCTAGTATCAAGTGATCCATTATGCATTCATGGAACTCAGATATCAACAGGTTTTTTGCAGCTGATCCCCAAAAGAAAAGGTGTCAACCTTCTTGGTCTAGCCCGGCTTGACATTACTACTTCTGTTGTAATTCGAAATTCAAGTAGTGAAATAAGTGTGAATTTGATATTTCACTGCATCAAAGTTGATCCATATCCACAAAAGCAAATATTTATAGCTTCTACATCTGTAGGAATGTTTTGTAGTTTTTCTTTTTTCCCTCTCTGAAAGCACATCCAAGATGGGATACCAAACACAATTAGGCTTCAAATTGTTATTATATGCAATGACTTGGTCAGACACATTCAGTAAATCAGAAATATACAACACTAGATTTGAAGTCACGTGGAAGAGTTTTGAGTCGTGAATGCAAACACTTGATACTACTATGGATACACTGACTCTATTACTCTGCATAGTTTTAGTTGAATTTACTCACAATAATATGAACTCACTTAAACTAAATATATGCGTACATAAGAATCTTAACACGCTTTTTGGTTTTGGGACCATGATTTTCGAACATATAAAGAATTGAAGACAACGAAACTAGTAATTAACCCTGTGTCTGGAACAGATGACGAATGGATCTAAAACACACCTACTGTACTCTTCAGTTAGAAGCACATCACCTGTTTAACTTGAGTTACTTTCAATAAATGTTTTTTTATTAAGGACCCAAAACAAATATTAATTTTTTGCACCAAATTACATTTCTAGTTTTTGAATGCGCGCTTGAGTGTTTATTTTATTTTATTTTTCCAACATATAACAAAATATATAAGTTGATAGTATATTTATCTTTTTAAATCAATGTTCTATTTTTTTTAAGTGTACTAGCTGTGTAAAGATAACGGCTTAAAGTCAACAAAAAATAATTTTTAATTCAGACACAATAAAAAATGTCAAACAAGTATTTAGGTGTGTCGAAGTTAGAAATGTGTCAATCACAACACATTTTAAATAAAAGAGGTGTTTGTATTTCATAAGTAGGGGTGGGTAAGCGGGCTGGTCTGCCCCGCATAAGGCCCGCCCGTATAAGCCTGCCCTGCATTCTTACATGGACCAAATAAATTGGTCCGTCCCTGCCTTGTGGATCCCACAGGTCAAACGGGCCGGTCCGCGAGTCTAGTTTTAAAAGAATTTTAATTTCAATAAAAATGTAACACAATCAAATTAAGTTCAACACAAATATAAATAAAATCTCAACAATTTGTCAATTACATCAATAAAATAAATAATGTCTTAACAAAAGAAAATCCAAGCAATTTCTTCTAAAATGTAGGTTCCAACTCTTTTATCATTCATTTCTTCTCTTTTTCGCTCAATTTGTCTTCAAACAGACGCAGCCTAGATGAAGCAGATTGAGAGTCCATGCAATTGTGACCGAAAAAGGGTTGACCCGTTCTAAGAAGAAGCGTTAAAGGGACTCTATTTTGACGAAGACGAGGAATTTCAGATCTCTGCGCTTTCCTGATGGAAGTGTTTCAGACAGAGAATGCAACTAAGGTGAGACCGCTTCACTCAGTCATTCAACAAAGGCAAATGATACATCAACCGAATGTCCTTCGCCAAGGTGGTTTAATTTCGGGTAAAAACTAAAGGTAAATAATCATTCTGGTTTTTTAACGAGTAAATTGTGATAATTTAATTTCTAAAAGAATAAAAATTTCATTTATTAGTAGCTAAAAGAGGTGTGTCGAAGTCAGAGATATGTCCATCACAACACATTTTAAATAAAAGAGGTGTTTGTATTTCATAAGTAGAGGTGGGTAAGCGGGCTGGTCCGCCCCGCATTGGCAGCAGACTAGGTCAGCTCGCTCTACATTCTTACACGAACCAAATAAATTGGTCTGCCCCCGCCTCGCGGATCCCACGGGTCAAATCGGCCAGTCCGCGAGTCTAGTTTTAAAGAATTTTAATTTCAATAAAAATGTAACACAATCAAATTAAGTTCAACACAAATGTAAATAAAATCTCAACAATTTGTCAATTACATCAATAAAATAAATAATGTCTTAACAAAAGAAAATCCAAGCAATAAATCTAAAATATGAAACTTAAACATCTCCAAGAAAAATGATTCCATATTTGAAGTAGTTTGAGTCTTCTCTATCTCCTTATTTTCATCTTCTTAAGTCACTTTTCTTTTTTATCTTAATCTTTTATTTCTGTTATTTTTTACTTTTCTTATCTTATCTTTTTTTTATCTTTATCATCTTTTAATTTAAATATTTTATTTTTATCTTTAAATCTTTATCTTATCTAATATATTTCTTTATCTATTATTAAAAAATCTTTATATCTTACTTGTAAATTGGATTTGCAACGAGTTAACATGCAACCACAAGTCTCTGAAGAGAACAAGAAAGAAAAGTTTTAAGTGAAAGAGAGAAAATCAAACCTAATGTAATTGGGTCACACAAATCAAACCTAATACGGATAACCCGCGGACCCCGTGGGCCAAACCCGCATAGTCTGCGGGTTAAGCGGAACGGACCCAAAAATATGATATAATCATCGACCGTTTAAAGAAATTGATCCGTTACCCGCACGGACCGTGGATCCCGCAGGCCAGTCCATGGACCTAAGTCCGTTTACCCACCCCTATTCATAAGTATAAAAATGTAGGTTTCAACTCTTTTATCATTCATTTCTTCTCTTTTTCGCTCAATTTGTCTTCAAACGAACGCAGCCTAGATGAAACAGATTGAGAGTCCATGTAATTGTGACGGAAAAATTGAAAAATTGTATACCATGAGACATCTAAACCTATAGTATTTCACAAAAAAAAAAGAAGGTGAACCTATAGTATGTAATATATATATATATATATATATATATATATATATAAATTTATTAATTATGATAGAGTCATAGGGAGTGAGAATCAGAAATGGAGAAGTCACTACGGTTCCTCTTATTTTTTTTTTTCTCACCCAATCTCTTCTCGCCACGCCTTTAAATCCTATCTGAATCACTCTTTATGACTCTATGATAATTAATAAATTTATATATATACTATATTCTATATGTTTATTTTTTTTTTGTGTAAAATACTACAGGTTCAGTTGTCTCAAGGTATATAATTTTTCAATTTATCATATGATGATATTATTATACTCATAATTCAATACGCAAGACATGAAATTAAGAAAATTTTATTTCCATGATTCTATGCGGTGTATTAAAAAAATACATATACTGAATTATCATGTGTAAAGTGATGAATGACTAATCCTTATTCTTAGGCGGAAAATCTATGATCCAGTTCTATTCAAACGAAGCTATATGTCCCTAGAATTGGATTGAATGGTCCTTATAGTTTTAAATGAATGATAGTTCAATCTTTTTTATTTTTTAAATTTGATAGACCATCACCATCCAATTAGTAATATTTTATAGATCAAAATGAAATCAATATAACTTTTGTTTGTATTTCAATTTCTCTTAAATTTATAAAAACTACACTTATTGACTCTTAATATTTTATATAAATAATGTATCTAAAACTCTTAATATTTTTTTAAAAAATAATTAAAGAATCATTATTTAAAAATGAAACATGCGTGACTACCCTGCAACTTTTTAAGAGACTATGTTTGGACAAGTTTGTTCATAAACACTTTTAGAAGGAAAAAATGAAATAAACTTTGCTAAAAGTTCACATTAATTTATACATAATCTAATTTGAGTTTATATATAAGCTAATTTGTAGTAGTTCTCTTATCATTTATATAAGTTATACGAGAGAGATTCTACAAATTTGACAAATTGACTCGTGAATATGAGGAAGGTAAACCTAACTATCAATAGCCTCCAAAGAAAAATGCCAACCAAGATTCAGTGTTCAACATTTCAATATCTACAAATTTCCATGATGGCAAAAACTAACTAGCGGCAAGCAAGAAGCAAACCGATGAACCTATTAAAAAATGCTTAATTTTTTTCAACAATGCAAGCAGTCTAACAGGCATTTCATCAAACAACTTGACTACAATCTCCAAATCACCAAATATTTCAACCATTGAACCACCAACGAACTTCTTGAAATCCAAACTTTAATCAGTCTTCATTGAGGATTTTTCACAAACACAAGTGAGTACAATTTTTCAGCTCACCAAACTAGAATACGAGACTTTGAAATTCAAAGTGCAACCAAGTCAACTGTAAGATAGTGAGAAAATAGAAACTTTTCCAAACGTAAATTCAATTTTCTAATCATAATCCACAAATTTGAAGCAGCATACACTATAAAACCCACAATTATCGTCGTTCTTGAAACAAAATCATCATCACAATTAACTTGTGCTCCCTAATCTAGTCAAACAATAATCAGAGAACACTACTAGTCTTTAAACACTATCTCGCTGCCAAAAACAATAGCTTGCAATCACTGCCGCTGAAAAACCCGTTCTCATAATCGAAAAATGAAAACACCACTCTCAAGGAAACCATGAAACACTTTTAGGAAGTTCAAGACTGGCAAGAATTTCTTCACCAAATCCAATTCTAAGAAAAAGGGAATAACAGAGCAAAAGTTTTCTTGAGAAAAAGAACAGGGAGAAAACAAATCGAAAAACAGAGAAATGAATAAGAGAAAACAATGATGGTAAATCTGTTGGAATTTTCTCAAGAAAATGAAAATAGAAAGAAAACGGAAAAGAGAAAAGTAAAACCCAAATGAACAAAGCAGCAGGAAAAAGAAATCAAGGTGGGTGGTATCACTTTGATACCATGTTAGAATCATGGTTCAGACTTCAGAGGAGGGGAAAGAAGGGAAAAGTAAAAAACTAAAGAAAGATTTTACTCAAATGTGAGCATGAGCAATTAAAACTAAGAAACAAAATCACACGTAACATAAGAACTAAAAATACAATTAAACCTAAATTATAAAACGAAGTGGTTTCACCAGTGACTAAATATTAGGTTCAAACCAAAACACAGAAAACACGAACAAAAGAAGACTAGTCATTTAGTTTCTTTTTTCTTGGTACAAAAAAAAAAAAAAAACTAATTGTGTAGCATATAGAACCTTCAAAAATAAAAAGTGAAATGACAATAACTTTAAACGGAAAAGGAATCAAATCTTTAAGAATATTGTTATGCTTGAATAACTAATATCTTTGGACAAAGACAATAAAAAAAATACTTTTTTTTTCATGTTTGATATATTTTGTTGCGTCCATATGATGAAGTATTTACCCAGTTCCATTATCAGAATTAGCATGAATTACCATCTTTTCGCGGCACTGTTCTGGATTCCATCTGGTGATTGTGTGCTCTTCAATGGTGTAGTTTGCCAAACATAATGGAGACTCATTGCTGCTACCATTTCTATTGACATACAAAACCAATAAGATTTTTGCAACACCTCCAAGAAGTCGAGTTGTGCAATGAACATCAGACCATACTCTCAACCTTCCATTTAGATCTTTATCTTCTCCATCTGATAAAACAAGCACACCATACTCGGAATGGACCCGAGCTGGATGGTGACAATAGACAACGAAATCTGCACCATACTGAGCTCCTGACCTCACTACCCAGTTTTTCATTCTCAGGTGGGAATAAGCCTTGTAGAAACAAGGGAATGTTTCTTTCTTTGACTTCATGTAATGCCACAGCTCTTCACTGTTTTGGGGACTAGTATCATCACTGTCATTATTAATCTTAAGGCATTTCAAGGAATAGCATAGGTAGAATGCCTCCTCAAAGCTTAATTGAAACCGAGGTTTGTCCTTTTCAACTGTTCTCACAGGTGAGCCAAAGCATGCTTTATCGAGCAAATGAAGTTGTTCTGCTCCCACTGCTAAGTGTACACTACTACCAGAGAGAAATCCACAAGTATTTGATTGAACTAGAGAAGACTGAAGTTGAGATACAATCTTTGACATGGGTTCCTTGAGCGCTTCAGCTTGTGCATCCTTTTTAGCTTTTGCATCTTTTCCTTTCCATCTAGGTGCCATTTGGACTTAAAATGAGTAGACAGATGTGTCAAACCCAAGTCAATAAAAAAGGTAAAGGCAAATGAAAGGAAAATTTCTTGCAATAAAAAGGTGGAAAAAATTTTCAAGTTTTCCCAAACAATCACCAAAATGCACGGAAATAGCTCTGTCATTTGCTTGGCCAACTCACAATTTACAAACATGAGCAATTTTGTACACCTACTAACACAACCATCAAGTAAATTATATTAGTTTACTTGAAAGGATTGAGTAAAACAAAAATAAGGTCCAAATAAATGTTGTAGAAAACTAGAAATTGCGACAGGTATCCATGTGCATTTACTTCTTGACTGCTTTAAGGATCAAGACTTCTCATGGAAATAGATTTCCTATATTCATACATTCACATTTCGGATACATATTTTAAGCTACATTCATCGAGATAAAATATGAACAGAAGAAGCAGCTTAAATTAACAACTCTTGACCTGCACTTGAAATATTGATTATAGTACTTTGTTATTTCAAAAAATTAAACATGTAATAGTTTACAAAATTGTAGTAAATTTTCAATAGACTAAGACTACATAAAGATTGTGTATGTATAACGGACTAAATCAATAATTAAACAACTAGACAAACTGTTACATGAACTGTTGGAAGCCATTAAAAAATGAGCACTGTTACATGAACAGTATAGACGGGGAAGGCATTAAAAATGCCATACTGCGCCCCCTTCTTATTAGTTGGCTCACTAATAATCCATCATAGAAATTAAACTCATGAAAATCTTAAAACCAATATAAACTACTAGGATAACATCAAAGATTTGATACACAGAGACCAACAACAAGAATAAGATGCAAACAAATCATAATTTCAATTCGTAAATTTTACCCCAACGTTATTGTGCTCCCCGATCTTGTGAGCTCCGTAATCCACAGCCTGCAACCGCGAAATCAGGAACCTCAGTATATAAACAAGTAGCAATGTAAAGTCCAAAACAAAGAAATTGAATAAACTATTTGGACAATAAACACGCGCATCCTCCAACCGTGAAAGAAATAGTTAAAATTAGGAAAATGAGAATGCAATTGTTGGAATTGAAGGGGGGAAAAGCGGCACTGACCCGTTCTCCGAGGAAGGCGCCTGCGATGACGAAGGTGACGTAGACTCAGTTGCGACGCATTAGGACCTTGTCGAGGTTTTCCAAAACGCCTCCTCCTCTGCTTCTTCGAGGCACTGAATCCATTACCTCTGGTTAGGGTTAGGGTTAGGGTTTCAGATCTCTTCTCTTTCGCAAAGGAAAGGTATTTCTGACGGAGAATGAATCAATGAGGTGAGACTGGTTCACACTGGCTGCTCAGAGTTCAACAACCGAGAATGTTCTTCGCCAAGGTGGTTTAATTTTCGCTAATACGCAGCGTTTTATCATTTATTAAAAAATAAATATTTAAATATGGATAATTACTTAGGCGAATTCTTTGAACTTTTTTAAGAAACGTGGGCCATAAAGAAAGGACTGCGTAAAAACCAGGGCAATTACTTCCTAAACCTCCAAATTACTTCCTGCACCTAATCTGGGATGTAAAATTACATTTCAAAAACGTGTTTCCAACCTTTCCATAATGTAATTTTACATTCGGATTAAGTGTTTTGGAAGCTTAAAAAAGCGCAGCAACCAAAATTGAAGGTGTAGGAAGTAACTCCCAACAATTGTTATTTACATCTCTTAGTTTTATTAATATACCTTTTTTATTTACTTTTTCTTTAAAAAAAATCTTTTTTTCATAAACGAATTTTCGAAATAGATTCAAATTTTAACACATTCAGGAAAATTATTTTTCAAAAGTGTTAAAAATTTAACTCATTTTTTGGAAAATACTTTTTCGATAACCAATTGTTAGAAAGGGAAAAAAAAAAAGAGTTCAAGCACCAATCACTTTTAAGTTGCTTTGTGGTTGCTATGCATAATACTCACTTTCTCGATTTCTTTAAATAAACCCTAGGAAAAAGAGAAATTTTGAGATTTTGGAAGAAGTTATAGGAATATGAATCTCATGGATGCATCAACACTTCATTCATAGTTATGACAAATATTCTAGGATTATCCTAAACAATGCAATTGATTCCCCCATGTGTTTTCTTAAAAATTGAATTTCTAAAAAGTACTTTTTAGAATGTGTTAAATTTTCAACACTTGTGGAAACTACTTTCCAAAATGTCCAAAAAATAGTTTTTGGTTTCTCTCTCTCTCTCTCTCTCTCTCTCTCTCTCTCTCTCTCTCTCTCTCTCTCTCTCTCTCTCTCTCTCTCTCTCTCTCTCTCTATATATATATATATATATATATATATATATATATATATATATATATATATATATATATATAAGTAAAATTGAGAGGTATAAATAACAGTTGTCAAATTATGCACGACTTGGGTGTCATACGACAAAGCATGTGCGAGGTTACCTAAGCTATCTACGATGATGTTTGTCTCTCTATGAATGCGATGAAAGGGTAGAGGCACCTTTTTAATTTATGGATGCTCTCAACTAGTGAACATTTGGGGTGACGTTTATGACATTCATGCATTGTAATCATGGGATCTAAAAAGGCCAACACAAGTAGCTAAGTTAGAGGTTTATTGATCAAAATCGGTCATTTTTGCTAACTAAATACCATTTTGGGTTGGTCTCCAAAGTATTTACCAAAGTAGGTGATTCAAGCCACATAAGATTTTGGTGGCACCATTCAATTTCTCTCCACCTGGGTGACACCACTTTGTAAAGTGTCACCAGTTCAGGTGACTAAGTGACTTAGTGATGTCATCCTGGATGACTTCACCTAGTCAAACACACTTCTCTAAGACAGTGCAGTCTTCTTGATTTGGTGGCGCCACCCTGCATGGCTTCACACAGGTGGCACTAGACTAGGTGACTTCACCTAATTCTTATTTAATACTAATTTTATTAAATATTATATAAAACTATAATTTTACCTATTAAATTTTTTAAATAAAAATATTTTTTCTACAAAACTAAAAAATAGTTTTAAAATCATTGTTGCCAATTTTTTAGTTTTGTATGATATAAATAGTTTTAAAAAATATTTGCATACAATTTTAATGTTGTGATTTGTAGAAAAAAATATGTCGTATAAAAAAATGTTTTATTTAATAATTTAATAGAAAATAGTATAGTTGAAGAATAAAGTTTAATAGAAAACTATGTTGGGCATTTTTTAGTTTTGTAGAAAAAAATAGTTTTAATTAAAAAAATTGATGGGTCAAATTATAGTTTTATAATAATATTTAGTAGAAATATTATTAAATAAGAATTGGGTGAAACCACCTAGTCTCGTGTCACCTATGTGAAGTCATGCAAGGTGGTGTCACCAAGTCAAGAAGATTGCACTGTCTTGAAAAAACATGTCTAACTAGGTAAATCCACCCAAGGTGGTGCCACTAAGTCACTTAATGACCTGAATTGGTGACACTTTGTAGAGTGGCACCACTTAGGTGAAGAGGAGTTAATTGACACCACCCAAAATCTTACGTGACTTAACTCACCCACTCTAATAAATACTTTGGAGACCAATCCAAAATGGTATTTAGTTAGCAAAATTGACCTATTTTGGTCAAAAACCCTAAGTTAGGACCATGGTGCCATTTGTGTTGCATTTTATTCATCCCAGGGGCAAGGGTGGTGGTTGTCATTTCACGAGATGAAGATGTTTTTACCCATTCTCAAGGAAAACACACATGTGTAAGTCTTCCACACTGGCCACAAACAACAACCCATAGTATTTAGAAACCCAATACCTAGAACTACACAATGGTTTAAACATATTTGGGAGAATGTGAATTTGAATGCTAAGATTTTAAGAAATGATGATAAGGGATCAATTTCTTAAATGTTTTTGGATATAACTCATTTAAAGTATATTTATAATTATTATATAATGTAAAATAATTTTACACTGTTAATTAATTAGAATTCGTTATCGATATGACTTTTAAGGTGATTATTTTTAAGTCAATAAATTTGGTATAAATATTTTTTTTTTTGCATTAAAAGTATGGAGAGGAAACTTCACATCCTTGAGGGTTAGAACGACATGTGTAAACTTATTCTTCAAGGAGATGCTTTCGCAAGAATCGAACCAAGGACCTCCTTGTGGAGTATTTCTGTACACATTCTCATGCCTTGTGAATGTAACATACTTTCACTAGGCCAACCTCTTTGGGTACTTACAATATATAGTTATTTCTAATTAGATAACAGTGTAAAAATGTTTTGCCCTATCAAAACATGGTATATTTTCTAAAATAAATAAATAATTAAAATAGTAATAAAATACAATCAAATGTATGTTAAATTATGTAGTTTGTATGAGTTGTGGTAAACTACCTAGTGCCTAAGTTAAAATATAAAAAAAATCAGCAAATGATTTTATATAAGAAATTATAATTATACCTTATCCTCTAATTTTTTAGTTTTTAGAAAAGTTAAATCAAATATTCTTATATTTATATATATATATATATATATATATATATATATATATATATATATATATATATATATATATATATATATAGGGTCGACCCTCAACTATGTTCAGAGGTGCACCTGCACTAGGCCCATAAATTTAAGGGGCCCAAAGTTTTGTTTTGTTGTAATAGTTAAAAAAATCATTTTAATATGGCTTATCAATTCACACACTAATCAATCAACAAAAAAAAAGTCCATGCACCACTCACCCTTTCAACTTCTTCTCCACTTCTCGATATAGCGCACGCAATGGCAATTCCCAAATTCCAACCTCAAATTTAAAGGTTACAAGCAATTGAACATTGAACTTCCACTAAATTATTCAATAGCATGCACCAATTTCTAGCTTTGTGGAAATGCTAATATATTTTCTCTGATAAAAGGTATGGAAAGCAAGGAACTACAGAGGGGAGAACCCCCCAAAAAAGGAAGAGTAATACACTAATTATTAATATTATATTGAGTTTGAGTAGTGACTATCATTGCCAACGACATTTGGATTGTGCTCTAGATCGTGATTTCCTTCTGAACTTAAGCCAACAAGTCAAGGAGGGAAGGACCAAATCGCGGAGAGGGTCGTGAACAACATTGTTGCTAGTGCCGCACACAACAATTATAGATTACCGAGAGGATTATTGAACTCGCAAGGCTTGAAATTCGAAGGTTATTTACTATTCATTCATTCTATAATGTTATTCTAGTATGTGTGTGTGTGTGTGTGTATGTATATGTATATGTATATGTATATTATAATTTGACTTGTATAATTGGTGTTGGATTGATCAAATGATGCATTGGTATTGTTGTACTTGCTGCTTGCCATGATTTGGTACTATTTTTTGCAGCTTAAAATTTAAAGTGAAACAATCTTGTGAATATATAATTTAAGGAGCCTATGCAAAACATAACACTCAATAGTCGAAATAAGAATATTGCTTATATGAGACTTATCTTTTTTTTCTTTCAAGTCCATTTATAATTTTTCTTGCATTAATATCATTAATTATCGTGACTAATTTTATATCATTTTTATCATGTTTACAATGTTTGAATTTAGCTTTTGGAATTAGCAAACATGTGAAAGAGTATTCAACTTCGACTTCTACTTCCATTGGGTGCTATTGTTCTTTTTTTTTTTGTTAATTGACTATTTGATTTATCTTTTATAAGATGTCTCCTAAAAAGCATTTATCTTGAAGTGAAAAAATAAAAAAAAAAACAAGAGGAAGGGTTGATAAAATCACAACGAGGAACTATTGATAAATTTGTTCTAAAGAATGTAGGTTCTCATGAAAATTTAAACCAATTAAATGAATATTTGAATAACGAAAATCATGCAAGGCTGAGAATGATGAAGTTAATGATTCAATTGAGCCTAATGATGTGAAAAATGTATCCAATAATGAAAATTTTGGCATTGATGAAGAACAATCAATTCCCTCATTAGATATATATGATCCTTGAAATTGGGATAATCTTGATAACATAGCAAGGGACATTTTAGTTGAAAAAGGGCCCATAAGTGAAATGAATCTTGTTTTTCATTTGTATAACACTTCTAGACATTTTTTCATATGGTTATTATTCTAGAAAGTTGAGCAATGACGAGACTAGTGATAAAAAATGTTTACTCCAAACATGTTGACAAAGTATATTGGTTCTGTTGTGTGTTGTTGAAATCTGAAAATTACAAAACTTTGATAGCAAATGAAGGCATTAAAGATTGGAGGCATATTAGTGAGAGACTTAAACAACATGAGAATAGTATTAAGCATATGAATAATATAAATGCTTGGAATGAATTAAGAGAAAGATTGGATAAGAATCAAACAATTGATAAAGACTTGCAGCATGAGGTTATGAAAGAGAAAGAACGTTGGAGACAAGTTTTAGTTAGAATATTTCTAGCTGTGAAATGTTTTGCTAAACATAATTTGGTTTTTCGGGGATCACATGAAAAATCATATCAAGATAACAATAATAATTTTTTAGAATTAATTGAAATGATTGCAGAATTTGATGTGATAATCCAAGATCATGTTAGATGCATTGAAAATCATGAAATTCATTATCATTATCTTGGGCATAAAATTTAAAATGAGTTTATATCCCTTTTGGCCCATAATGTTATTGTACCCCTGAAGTGAGTTATTAAGAGCATATGACTCTAATAGTACAATGTGTAAATATGTCAAATGAAATAAAAGTTGAAGAGTACTTTTTAGAATTTTTAAAAGTGGATGACACATCTGGCTTAAGACTTTTTAATGATTTACAAGATGTGTTAAAGTCTCTTGATCTTAAGTTGATGATGTAAGGGTTCAGGGTTATGATAGTGGTTCTAATATGAAAGAAAAACACCAAGGAGTTCAAAAGTGTTTTCTTGAAATAAATCCAAGAGCATTATATATGTCTTGTGTTTGTCATAGTCTTAATCTTACTGCTAGTGATATGGCGCATTCTTGTGTTAAAGTTGTTTTATTTTTTGGAGTTGTTCAACGCATATATTAATTACTTTTGAGTTCTCCAAAAAGATGAAAAGTTTTGCTTGATAATGTTCTTGGTTTAACTATTAAATCTTTGTCTAACACTAGTTGGGAAAGTCAAATTAAAAGTATTAAAGCTATTAGGTTTCATAATCCCTGACTAAGTTTGGCTTTGTTGGAATTACATAAATCTTATGATGATGCCAAGTCAAAGAGTGAAGCAGAGAGTTTGGTTAATGCACTTGAGAGTTTTGAGTTTTTGCTTGGTATGTTTATTTGGTATGACATCTTATTCGCAATTAATATGGTGAATAAGAAATTACAATCTAAGTCTATGTGCTTGATACTACCGTAAAACAATTAGAAATGGTGTTGTTTTTTCTTTTTTAAAGTATAGAGATGATGGTTTCACATCTAGTATGAATGCTGCTAAAAAGTGTTGCACTTGATATGAATATGGGGCCTATCTTTCAAAAAAAAAAACATTGTGTTATTAGGGAAAAAAATTGATGAAAATAATCACGATGAAGAAATTTTGTTAGCTGATGAGTCATTTAGAGTTAATTATTTTCTAGATGTTGTAGAGATGACAATTACTTCTTTAAAGAATAGATTTGAACAATTAAAATCTTTTGAACGTATTTTTGGATTTTTGTTTACTTCAAAGAAGTTAAAGTCATTAGATGGCAATGACTTGAGAGAAAGTTGTGTTAACATTCACTCTACCTTTTCTCATGGTGATTTATTGGATGTTGATTTAGATTATTTTTTCTTTGAATTTAATGTATTGCAAGTGACTTTGTTTGATAACTTAATGTCAGCCTTTGAAATTCTTTAGTTTATTAAAGTGGCATATTGTTATCAAAATATTTCAATTGCTTATAGAGTTTTATTAATCATGCTTGTTACTGTAGCATCAACCAAGAGGAGTTTCTCAAAGCTAGAATTAATAAAAACTTACTTGAGGTCATCAATGTCACAAGAAAGGTTGACTGGTTTAACAATTTTATCTATTGAGAAAGATATGTAAAAAAACATTGATGTTGATGTTACTATTAATGATTTGGCATCAGGAAATGCTTGTAGAAATCATTTTTTATGATAATGTGTGTATTTTGTTTTACAGGTGATGAGCGAGGAACAATCATATGAGTAGAGAAAATATTTTTCCGATGATAAAAGATAGCACAAGAGTTGACAAGTGGTAACGCTTGTGTCCCATAAACAAGTTGTTCAAAGTTCAAATTTTGATATTGGATATAAAATAAATCATGTTGGGAGGTGAATACACATCTTGTGTGTGCTCATGGTCCTCGACAAAGATTAGACATTACTTTTGGTAGTAATTACTTCGTACCTATACAATCGTAAAAAAAATAGTCGTAGGACAAAAAATAAGATAATTTAGTTGGACTTAAATATTTTCGTGTTTAGTAAACAATATGACAACTTTTTGGTGTAAAATGATGAGAATAAGAATATAACTTAGAACCTATTGTAACTTGGGACCTTATGGACTTGTACTCAATCATGATTTGAAAGGATTTTAAAAAAATCTTAAGGTATTTAATAAAAAATTTAAAATAATAGAAACAAGTATTGTGATATTCAATCAAGATTATTAAGATTTTTCAAGAAATCCAATAAAATTCGTTGGTATATATTCAATTAATATTTTTTTTTATAACTCTAAAAAAAGTTTTCTACAATTCAAAAGTATATAAGTTTCAATGGATTCTTTCTTATGATGAATGTTAATGACTTTTGTGAGACTTTTTAGTAGAAAATACACATAAAATAATTCCACTCAAATCCTTGAGATTTCATGAGACTTTCTTTCTTTCTTTCTTTCTTTTTATGTCAATTGGCATACTTTTCTTTCTCCATCATACATAATTCCTTGTCTTTTTGTAGAAAGCAATTGACATTCATAATTTTTTTTACTCTTTTGACCCATAGACAACATGCCATGAAGCATGTGATATGAGAGATCTTTACAATTCTTTGAATTTGGGACATCTTGATTACAATGCGATATGAGAAGTTTTTACAATTCTTCACAACATGTGATATAGACAACATGTCCTGGAACATGAGAAGTTGATTTGTATATAACTGAATAAATATATAAATGTTGTTTTTACATGAGTTGGTACATCTATAAATGAGGTTTGAAACAATTGTTGGACATACTTTTTATTTGATGTGATCTTTATTGTGAGAATGATTACAAATATTCATTCTACTTACAGACATTGCGGTATATAATTTTCTACAGTTAACATAATTGAATGAGAATGAACATATTGTGTTTCTGAATATGTTAGGAAAAATTGATTTATTATATAATAGGCTTAGGATTCTTTGTATAGGATGAATTTTATTTAAAGTATTAGGTGAGAACAATTCATGAATTTTTATCAATAATTTTAAATTTTTAAAAAAATTCATAAAATCTTTTTAAATCTTGAAAATTCATAATATCCTTTCAAATCTTATGAATTCATATTTTATAAATCCATTAAAATCTGAACTATAAAATCTTAATCATAAAAGTCTTTTAAAAAATCTTAAAAGTTATAATACTCTTGTCTTTTAAAATCCAAAGGTTTTTAAGGCAAAATAATCTTTTAAAATTTTAATCTATAACACCCTTTTAGAATGACAATATTAAATATGAAAGAGAAATTAGATAAAAATGGTATTTAACTGTAATGATAAAGTCGCATTACATTAATTTTGCATCTTTCTTATAAAAATAACTAACAAATATGAGATGACCTCATTCAACTTAATTAAATCTTCTTTTATAGCTAAACTTACATTAACTCAAATTTGCAAAGACTAAAATAATTGTATATTAATAAATAAAATAAAATTTTTGGTAGTTAAATTTCAATTTTCCTTAGTTTCTGTGATTCTCTTAAAATTTGGAAGTCACTCTAGGCACAAAGTTGAACTGAATGAATGACTTAAAGAGTTAAACTTTATTATCCCTTTGTTGTATTTTGTGTGTTATTCACAATATTGAAAGTTGTTCAAACTTTTCATATTTGACAAGCAACTTATTTCAGCTGCTTTAATATAAAAAATATACGAAAGAAGTTTTTTTTTTTTTTTGAATAAAGAAGTTTTTTTTATTAAACTATGGCTAGCGCTTCTGCGCTGCTTAAAAAAAATTGAACTATGGCTTCGGTTAAACTTGTTTAAAAATACTTTTTTGAGCATTTTAAAACTCTTGTATTAAATCTTTGATTTTTATTATTAAACTCTATTGCTATATTATAAAGCGGGGCTTCTAAATTCATCATAATTCGGTTGAAATCGAATCTTCATCTATTCTTACATTATAAAATTTAGTTTTTATTCTTGAATAAAAGTATTTTTAAGAATTATTTCTTTTCTCATTAAGTCACATAATTTCTCTTTCATTAAGTATCATATTCTTATTTATTTTTATCTTTTATTCCACTTAAACACTATTGCTTAATTAAGTTAATATCAATTTAATTTTAAAATCGTAATTCTTGACAGACTATATTAAATTAAAAAATCTATTTTAAGATTATAATATTAGTCAATCGTGATATCAATCTAATTCTGACATACTAAATCAAATTAATCGACATAAAAAATTGACAAATATTTTTTTTTATATAATTTTCCCTCTTTAACTTAACTTTCATTCAATAAAATAAATTATATATTCTCTATTGCCAAAGAATAATAATATTTTTATTATATATTTATATTTTATGTTAAAAATTGTTTAGACTTATAATTAAAATAGCTATGAAATGAATGAAACATTCTAGTTTAAACTAATTTATCTGTGATTGAATTGATTGCCAAATCCTCTCTAGCTATGTTGATGTTTACTGCTATCATCTCAAAGCATTGAAGGATAGGTTCAAATATGGCATGGGATCTATGAAAACTCTTGAATTGATTAATTACCCAAATAAAAAATTATACGAGAATTATTTGTCTAAGGTGGGAAGGTTACTTAAAAATATCTATTATTAATCATAGGAAGCTATAATCTAGAAATTTTACGATCGAATTTTGTCTTAAAAAATTCGCGGGCAGTCACACCAGAAACTTATTAATTAATTATAATATTTCATTTGTAAATAAATAAAAGTAGGCAAATTAATCTAACTACCTGCGATGAATTCGAAAGCACGTGCAAAAAAATACCTTATTATTGCCAAAGGTAAAGCTGGTGTTTGAACAAATTAGTCCCCACACAAAGCAAAGAAGTCAACGATTATATATACTCAGAAAAGAGACAACAAAGACAAGTATAGGTGAATTAATTGAACTAATGTGGCTTTGTACACTCGTTTAAGGTTCAAGATTTTGGAAGTAGTCTAATATTTTTTTCTTATTTTTGTTGAGGTATCAAACGCTTCCAAAATCATCAAATAACGAAGGATATGTAAATGTATACATATATACCCAAAAGAAAACATCATCATAGGATTAACAAAACATTCTTCATAACATAACCAATAACAATTAATATATGGTTTGTCACCGAATAAACTGAATAATCCACATAGTAATAAAACATTGATGAAAAAAATTCAACACCTGTTCTCGATTCTCAATCCACCCGATGTGGCTCTTCTACCTTCTTCAACCAAAGCCGTTCGTGCCATAACGATTCTGCTTGGAACCAAAGGAGCATCAAATGCTGTGCAATCAATCCAATCCTTCAAGATCTCCTCTTGTCCCCATATGTCAGGAATCCAAACCCTTCCAGCAACTTCCACTCTATGCCTCTTCAACTTCTCACGTCCACTATCTTGATGATCACCTTCAACACTTGTGATTCCTTCTTTTGTAGCATTGTGATCCAATGCAATTTCCACCTTGTTGTGGATTTTCGAAGCAGATGGGATTTGCCCAAGTATGTTGTTATTATCTTTGCCACTATATTTTCGTGGCCGAGAGTCAGAGACTAATTCCTCGAGATACTGAGACTCGTTTTCTTGTTCTTGCCCCATTTGTTTGCCTTTGGGTTGGTGGGGTTTCTTCAATTTGAATGGTTGAGGAGGAATGATCTGGCTATCAGATTCATTAGAGGAGGAATATTGGTGAGCCATTGAGAGGGTTTTCTCTTTCATGCAAAAGAGGAATATAGCAGAGTTTTGTGTTGTGTTGTGGCTGTTTTGGTGATTCTGTGTGCTATAGATGTGGTCTTGTTCTTTCTTTCTCTATTGCAATCTTTTTTATGTGGAAAGGAGAAGATTTTAGAGCTTGGTAGTGTGTTATTGGGTGGGTGAAAAAAAGCAATGATATGGGTGGGAAATTAGTTCACACGTCACCCACTTGGAGACTCTTCATTTGTATGGTAAGTGACAAAGGTACGTGTCTTGTTTGAGGTGGGATTCTTATAATGTGTGGCTTAGTGTAGTTAGTTCCTGCTTGCAAAGTACACAAATTAACCAATTGGGAAAAATTACATAGGAAAAAGAAATAATAAAAGAAAGAGAGTGGAAGGGGGCGAACGATTCCTTGGCTGGATTTTTGCAAGGATTGTGAGGTTGATGTTGATCTGCAAAACAGTATAGACTATTCCTGGCTTTCGATTCAATCAATGAGGATGCAAGATTTGATTTTGGTAGGGCATGAAAATTATAATATTTTAACTTAAAATTGAAAGATATAAATGTATATCACGTATTGATATAGAAGAGACTTTTTTTATAGATTTTTTTTTCTGTTTAATTTTTTTTTGAAGAATTTCTTTTTTAGTATTCTTGCTTGGTATTGCAGATTCAAATTAAATATAATTTAACTGAACTGATTGAGTAAAATATATGAATTTTTATAAATTTATAATAATTATTTTTGATTCTTATGAATAAAAAAATTAAATTAAATTGATACTTTTAGTTAATAAATTAACTTATTAATGGACTAATATATTAACCAACTAATAGCTTGAACAATATGTGTGATCAATTATGGTAAGAGTTTGATTTTATATGACTTTAAATATGATTATAAATTTTTACACAAATTAGTTATTTAAAAGTTATTTTAAATATGATTTTTAAAATGATTAATATAAGATGATTCATTTATAATTGAATAGAACGTAGTATAGAGGATCTTTACACTATTAATGTATATTACAATTAATTTCTTATAAAAATAAACATGAGATTCATAATTGAATACTAGTATACAATAATTTAGATGGTTCTAACCAAAACTCAAACTTTAAAGGATCTAAGCTTCAAAAGATCATTTTTCTTAGAGTTAATTACACCCCTCTAAAGTTTACACAAATTATATCTAATACTCTTCCATTTTTTCAATCTACACAAAACTCTCTAATTTTTTATGGTCTCATAATAGTAACACCCCTTGTCCCCCTAACGTCATTGAATTGTTATTACAATGATGCATCGAAGTCCTCTTTTGGGAGCTTTCGGCATCGAAGTCCAACAAGTCTCAACCCGAGAAATGTCACTCAATCCTAACATTAACTACTAATTTACATAAAGTTATTTTTTATGTTTTTATTAGAAAAACTAATGAAGAATAGACGTTGTTACAATGGTGGTGACGAGGGTAAAAATAATGTATAAAATGGAAGAATATTAGGTGTAATAACTCAACCTCCGAAAGAGAAGATTTATGTAATTTACTCTTTTTTTAATATGTTGCAATAAGACAAAATAATAGTTGGTTTGTATAAGAAAGACAAAAACTATTTTTGTATCATAACTAGTTTTTTTTAGCTTACAGAAGACTTTAAAAGATGATGAAATCAAGAAAGAAGAGTAAAGTTGGAAAAGATGATAAATAATAACAAATGAGCGAAAAACAAGCTAGATATCCATTTATCCCCATGTAAATAAAAATAAACTTCACAAATTTCTTAGACAACAAGTAATAGTTTTAGGCAAACAATAGGATGCCCCCCAAAAAAAAAACTCACCTGTTCATTTTGTAGTCCTACAGAAAAATCTAATTTATTTTCTTATGTAACATTGGACACTCCTCCCTTTCACTCACACTCCTTATGTTTTCTATGAATTTAGCATGATAACTTTTCATTAATTTTTTTGTCTTAGTTGTTATTGTCAAGTAATAGTGTTATTTGATGACATAATTATGTTGTCAGCTTATAAACTTTTGAGGCCAACAAAGAGTCTAATGAGATAGTCATATGTAATATTTTTATTTATTATATTTTTAATCACTTATCAACTTATTTAATTTTGGAAACTTAAATGAAAAGTTTATGGACTTAGATGAAATAACTTGTATTTTCAAGAATTATTTTCCAACTTTCTTACTTTCAAAAACTAATGCTATACACTTTAGTGACCAAAATGTCCTTTTATCTGACTATAAAATTAGATCCTATACTATGTCATATATTTCAATATGTGTGTTTCACATAAGTTTATCATTCAAAAGTCAACCTAAACTTACAAAGAGATCAAAATTGATTAAGAAATTCACATGTTAATAAACTTTACATATATTATAATTTATGATTAGATCATCGTATAAAAAATTCGTTAACAATAATGTTTAAAAAAAATGCTAGAATCCAAGCATGGGGACAAATAATATTATACTTGGTTCCATATAAAATTGGGAGTCTACTACAAATAAGTCTTTCTAAGTTGGCTATTGGGGCCATTCTACGACAGTTTTCACCCGTCTTAAATAGGGATGTTGTAAAATATGGTGGTTTATATAACGCCGATTTTTAATTTCTAAGACGATTATTTGGATAACCGACTTAGAATGTGTGTGGCTTTTTGTATCGGTTATGCGTATAACCACTGTGTCATTCTAAGACAGTTTTTGCATAACCGACTTAGAATTTGATTTTTTTTTTTATTTTTTGTGTGCTATCATAGCTTCTACTATTGGCTTTCCATCAATCCAAAAGATTTGGAGGAATAGAAAGTATGATAAATACAATACACACATGCATGCGTAGTATACAAAATTTATGGATCGGACCTCTATTGTGGCCTCAATTTTCTAACCAGATAATGTAACAAGTTCAAACAATATATTTAGATTCCTCTAGCATGATTGTAGAAACACATAAATTAATCTACAAAGGTACCTTCCTAGACAACTCTCCTCAATTGTGTAATTGTGTTACAGGGGTGTTAGAGGTAACTGTGAAGAATTTTACCCTCACATTTCTAACTCCAGACATCACTGATCCTTGTCCTTCTGCTCCTTTCCCCCCTTTTTTTCCTTTATCTTCAAATCATGATGTGTTGTTTCATTTGTCACATAATATGTCTGATCTAGGTTGGAAGTTAAAGAAGATGAAACTCTGTAGACTATTTTGACCACATGCAAGTGAAAGAATGAAAGCAGAATAGTTTAGCAATATTACAGTGTCAAAGCTATTATTGCTAGCACAATTGAGGAAACCATGTACTATACTAGTCACATAATATGACATAAGAAATAGAGTTAGAAAAGAATCTGGTGAAGAATTTTTCGTTCTTCTAATTCAACTTATAAACATTGCAGTTAAATTAGCATTTTTTTCCCAAAAGCTATTCCATCTGAATTATATGTACCAAATGAAATTTATTGCTTCTTAAAATGTAGGATGTCATTATCTTTTAAATTTAAATATACAAAAATGTCCTTAAACTAGCTATTTTATTTCTGCTAACTTAATCTCAAGATGCTAAGATATTCATGGGAACAAATCAACAAAATATATTCAAAACTAATTATATAAATGAGTTATCAGTTTTTGAATTGATAGATGGATTGTGAATTATGATAAACGACACAATTAACATTTAAATAGCAAGGAAATAAACTACAACTTCACAAGAAAAAAAAGGACATGAGTTGTATCCTTTAATCAGTAGATTGAGGACAAATTAAAGTGAAAATCTGAATCAAATTCACAGCAACATACTTTTCTCCATGTGAACGACAAAGCTGCAAGGAAAATGAATGAAAGTACTGATAGTAAGTTCTTTAGCTGTTGCCTTCCCAGCTATAGCTCTTATGCGTTCTTTCATTTAAGAAGCAACTGCTATAGTAAATGTCATTGCAAGAATGTTTGATGGACTAATGCCCTGCTCGTATTTAGCAGAAAATAGAAATTACAAACAATATATTGAGCAACAACATTTAGCAGGTAAAAACACTTGACTTAGAAACAATACCAGATTCTGAACTTAGATTAACATCACCAACAAAATTACTCTTGCTCGAAACTTTCTCGTCACCAGCACACCAAATATCAATAGCAGTTGCGTATTCTGTTGCACCAACTATAAGTTCCGGAGCTCTATAATACTATGAGCATATATACGATATGTTGGGTTCGCTAGGCACCTATAGCACAATAGTATCAGAAGCTTAGGCACAAACTATTGTACAACTTTCAAATTGATAAGGAAAAACGAAAATAAACTTACCAACATCTTTGCACTCCCAAAATCACATACTTTTAATTAATGAGTATGGGGATTAACCTGTGACATGCAATCACATCATGAGTTCAAAACACTTTGGTATTATAAAAGAAGGATTCCAAGCAATATATACTATGTCAAAATAATCATTACAAAAAAAATATTAAAATCTACAATGAGCAGAACTAATCACTCGCAAACCATACATTAAACAGTAAGATCTGGTAAATCCTTCCATAGAGAATAACAAAATAAACAAAATGTGGCACAGTTTACTGTCTAGTTATTAATTCTTCCAAGCAATAACATGGTAGATTTATAACTTACAAGCATCTGCCGCCAGGCAAGATTTAAATGAGGTTTACCATGCATATTTCATATTGATCAATTGATTTAATTAATGGTATTAAGCATCAAACTGGGAATAATCATTTCTCGTGTTTGCAAGAAATAAATTAAATATGGTTCACAAACAAGGAAATTTTAAGGAAAATAAAATCTTACCAATAGATTCTGGGGTTTGATGTCCCGAAGACAGACTCCAATCACATGATGCAAATAATTTAAACCCCGACATATCTATGAGAGTGTTGGCAAGATCAATCAATAACAACACAAAAGTAATAAGCTCAAAGTAAATAACTGAATACTATAAGCATGATCAGGGAAACTTATAACCAAAAATAAATAGAAAAAGGTCAATCAATTTAAAATTTCTAGTTTACCTGGTATGTATACATTTGCATGTTAATGATAGGCATATGTTGGTGCATTCTGACATAGTGCTTTGAAACTCTGTAGACAGTTTCAGGTACATACTCCAAAACTAGGTTAAGGTACAAATCATCTTTCTCAGTCGTTGAATAGAAACAGTGTTTTAGTCTGAGAACATTAGTATGGTCAAGCATTCGCAGAAGACAAGTGTCTGATTGCGGAGAAGGTAGTGGAGGTTCAATAAAAGTGTCTGGAAGTGGTTTGGTGTTTGCACGTTCACTTTTCTCCCCTCCCCTCCTACAATTACCCAAGCGATCTCTCTCTCTATTATCTAATCTATCAATCACTTGTTTCATATCATGAAACGCTCAAACGACGACGTCGCTGCTCCTGTCTCAATCGCCAAGTCAGTGTTCTTAACCAAACCCCAACATGAGCAATTGGCTTTCCAGCGCCGCCAGGAAGACATCGTCAACTAGAAGCGCCGCCAGGAATAGCTCCTCACCCACAACCACTCATCCAATCCCAAGCCCTCCTCCGACTGCGACAGAGACCACCGAGACTGGGACGGTGATCGTGACCAAGACCGGGACAGAGATAGAGAATGCGTGCGAGCGTGAGAGGGCACATGATCGGGACCGTGAAGCCAAACGCCACAACAAAGAGAGGGAGCGGTCATGAACTCCATTTACCAGATCCCCCACGAGGCCCACCTCCTCTTCAGTCGCGGCTTTCGCGCCGGCATGAACCGCCACGAGCAGAAGAAGCTCATCGTCAAGAACGAGAACGATATGCGCGACCAAATCCGCAAGAAAGACGACATCGAGGAGAAGCCCGAGAAGGCTGACGCCCAGCGCCGCAAGGTGGCCTCCGCTGAACTATACAACACCTTCAACATACGCATCGACCGACATTGGAGTGAGAAGAAGCTCGAGGAGATGACAGAAAGGGATTGCCCTAAGGGTCGAGCTTGAGTTATGGCTACTTCTCGTTGCGCATATAGGGCTTTTATTTGTTTTTTCAGCATAATTAAGACGATTTTTTTATTAAAGCCCGTCGTAAATTTTATTAGATGTAACATTCTAAGGCAGTTTTCAGGGACCGTCTTAGAACGTGTGTCGTAAAAGGCATGCATTTTTCATTACAATAATTACAAAAATGCCACTGTTTCATTTTCTAAGACAGTTCCAAGAAAACTGTCATAGAATAGGTGTCATAAAAAATTATATTTCTAGTAGTGGGAATAACAGACAATTAAAACGTCAAATCCCACACATAGCATCTACAGGATCCAAACAAAATAACCTAGGCATATGCCAGCACAATAATAACTTGGTAAAGCTGAAGGAAGCTTGCACGAACATGAAACGTTGCTAATTTTCCAATTAATTCAAAATTCACTTAATCAGTCGATGAAACCACAACGTCAAGGCAACGTGGTTACATTTACACTACACACACAATTAGGGAGGCTAGGTTTCACTTAGAAATTGGTATATACCTTGTGTGCTGGTTCTTTAGAAATTAGAAACTCATTGCATGCCACTCAAGCAATTTGGAGGCTTGGAAGTGTTAAGCTCTTCGTGGAGATGGGGACACCCAACAGGCCAACACTATCTTAATTTAGGGTATTAGTTAGAGAAATGAAAAATATCTTTTTATTCAAAATATTTATTATGTTAGAATATAACAATTATTTATCATGTTTCTTCCATTTCATAATAATAAGTGTCGTCCTAATTTTTTTTCTCGAAAAAATTTAATTTAATAAATAAATAAAAGAATGCAACAATTTTATGAAATTAATCTTATTATTATTTATTTTTACTAGAAACATATGGTTCAAAAATATCCTAAACAATATTATTAGGGGTATAAATATGGAAAAAATAATTAATATTAGATTAAAAAGCTAAAATGATATTAGCTCCAGCCTTTATTATAAGATCAAATAAAAGGTATGACTTGATCTTTTTTATAAGGTTTAATTTAAAATATCTTTTGTATTAATTATTTTTTTTACAAAAATATTCTTCATGAAAGCCGGTTTTAGAATGATGTGACACTGAGAACTTATAATAATGTTTGTAAGTTTTATTCACAAATGATAGTTTTGGAAAAAAAAAAAGGACAAATTTATTGTGTTTTTTTTTTTAAAAAATAGGACACATTCATGTTTTAGAAAAATAGGATGAATTAGTTAATTTCACCTTATAATAAGAATAAGAAATAGTACTCATTTTGGGATTTTTTTAGTAAGACACTTGTTACAATATGGAGCCAGTACATTTTAAGTGATTTCAAATATTTATTAATTACATTAATCTCAGTGTAGCTAAGATTAGATTTCTTAGAGGAAATTAGTAATTGCCAAAGATAATAAAAAATTGGTTGAGAATTGTAAACTCTACTAAAGATCGGTCAGTTATAAATTCTTTTGGTAAAAATTAATTATTGATAAAATTATAAATAATATATATATATATAAAAGTGAAAATAATAATTAATTTTTTTAATAGAAATTTACATAATACATTTATTTTATATAACTATCAAGATAATGTTTATAAAGGATATAACTTCCTCAATTTCTTAGTATAGTTTAGTCTTTTAATTTATCATTAAAAGATGCTTAAATGTTATTACTTGCGCTCACTACTCTAATTGTAAATATTACAACCTTTTATTTATCTACCTACCTTATATTTTTCTCTTTTTCTCTCACTCTTCCTTCCACCCTAATTCACCCTAAAATGGAGTGAACATTTAACATTTTCCATAAAAAACTTTTACTTCATTTGGTAGAGAAGAAAACAAGAGAAGAAAAAAAATATAATGTAGGTTCCACTTCAAGATTTTTCTCTCTCCAAATTTGAAAGAAACAATAATAAAAAAAAGAATGAAGATGATAAAAGGATAGTTATATCATTTATGATTATAAAAAATAAATTATATTTTATAAAAAGTGTTATTTTTGTTTTATATAATTAAATAAATAATTCTGAAATTTATTAATATTGTTAAATTTATTTTGGGTTTTTGTTATTTTTTTCTATTGATAATTTATTTTTTTTCTTTATATTATATAGTACAAACATTAACTACAAATAAATAATTTTTATTTTTATTTTATTAATAGATAAAAATAAATATTTAAATTTATCTTAAACTTTGATGTAATATTTAATTTTTATATTTTTATTCTCTTTATTATACCTCTTTTTACTTAAAGATAATTATGTCATTTTAAAAATAATTTCTTTCTTTCCTTTAACTCTTTCTTTCTCTTTTCTATCCTACCAAACAAGTAAACAATCATCTCTCTTAAGTATATCATTAGGGAATCAAATTCTGACTGTTACGTATAAAAATCATTGTTAGAAGAACACAACCTATATGCACTCCTTATATGTCAATGTAAATAACATATGAAGACATAAATTGTTGAAAATACAAGAGATTTATTTGTCGTTTGCATTCTTTAACAAGACATAGAGGGTGGATTAATGCGTCACCGTCCCGATTGACTGAACCGCATTATGGAGAATAACAAGGTGATGCAGCCCCTTTGTCACTGGCTTGATGCAAACCAAGATGTTTAGTGACCATACATTACACGTGGGTTGTCTCCTCCATTGCCCTACCTATTACGTCAATACTCATGACATGACTGCTTCTCAATGCCCCTATATTTGCCATAGGGGAAAGAAAATTAGGGATCGGAAAGCTTAAAATTTATATTAAAGAAAAGAAATTTGATTTAAAAATAAACAGATTTTCCTCCTTTTCTTTAATTAAATAAAAATATTATTATTCATGCCTTTTCTTCTCAATGAAATATACAATCCAAATTTTATGCATACACAGACACCAAACTTTAAGGAAGAAAAGAAAAATGTTCAGCATAGTGGCATTGTATCAAAGATTTTGACTAGAGGTCTTGGCGTCTTGCTGGGCCTGTACAGTATTCCTGCCTTCTTGGTATTAGTATTGTTTACCTTTTCTTTTTCCTTCTAAATAATAGTTGATAAAACCAATTAATGCCCCTCAAAAAAACTAAAAAATAAAAATAAAAATCAACTAATGCAAATTGCTGGATCTTTTTCATGGCCACTACAATTTTTTTTAAGTTGGATTTTTTAAGAGATTATATATATATATATATATATATATATATATATATATATATATATATATATAAAAGACATAATGTTGTTCAAATCAATAAAATTATTATACACTTAAAACTTTTTTTAGCATTGAATACACTTGTATAACTAAAAATCAAACTCAAAACTACTAAGCTAAAACAATCTATGTATGGGTATCTAACAAATGTAATATAAGGACCGGGAAATATTCAAGTCTCACATCGGTTAAAAGTAATCTCACATTAGAATATATAAGTGAGGGGCAACCCTCATCCCTTGAGCTAGTTTTTGGGGTTGAGTTAGGTTTCTCACATTATACACTCTAAGATGGAACCAGAGCTAGTTCTGATCCTCGGACCACCTTCCGCTAGCCCTTGCTTGGGAAAAATCGAATTCCATAGGTATTTAGTTTCGGATATCCAATAATTGATTATTTTTAAAACAATAATTGGATTATACACCACACACGGAAAAATTAATTATGCTTGCTTTTGGGTTGAATCACAAAAATTGTATTAAATTTTACTCTTAATTTGATTCTATAAAAAAAATTCAAATATAAATCAAATCACTTTAAAATCAATTTTAACCAAAATTAATTTAATTCAAAATTATTTTACTCATACTTATCCAAACATGCACATAATTGCAAAAAATGATTATGCGCTGCACATTGCTCACACAAATGCTTTTATAGATTTTCCTGCACAGTTGAATCAATTGTTGTAATTAAATACTTTTTTTCTTATTTTTTTTCTTTATTTCTATTAAACAAAACATTTTTATTCTCACCTATTTCTATTCACTTTATTTTTTGTTCTCTTTTTTTCTAACGCATAAGAACCCTAACGGAGTAACTAGAGGAGGAGCTCTAGAGAGCATCAGAAACGCCACACGGAGAATGTTTGAGCGACTATATCAAGGTAAATGATGAGTTACTCGTTGGGGATTAGAAGGAACATGTACTAGGATTCCTAGAGGATCAATTCTGGATTATTTTGGATTGTTTCTTTTCTTGAAATTAAATTCTATTTTTTCTAAATTTTTTACTTGTCATTGTGGTTGAATTTCACTCGTGCAAATTTGATTTATTTACATATGTTTCAAGCTTTGATTTCAAATTTTAAATTATATAATAATTATATATATATATGGAGTTATACGATTTTTTTTATATACGCTTTAATTGTCATTACGACCTATTACATTGATTTCATTTGCAAAACTTAGGTGAATTGTCAAACCTCAAATTGATTTTTCGTATGAATAATTCTTATCACGCCCCTGTGTCCTTTGGTTATAAAAATTAACAATATGTCTGCATGTGTGTTAGATAAATATATGAGTTGTTTTTCAAATGTTTTAACAGTCTAATTTGTTTATCATCGCTTGCCTCTCAATTCATGTAACCTTTGTATTATTAGATATGTGAATATGAATTATTATGGCATCAAATTGCATCTGTCGAGGCACAACTTTTGTACCATCATTGTACATATTATATTGGTAAATGGATTTGCAGCGGTAAATATGTTGATACATTAGAGGTTTCCCTTGAAGGTGTAATATATATGTTTAATACGTTAATCATTAGGCATATTATATTGGTAAATGGATTGCAGCAGTAAATATATTGATACGTTAGAGATTTTCTTTCAAGGTGCAATATATACATGTTTAATATGTTAATCATGGGAGATATTAAATTGGCAAACGGTTTTGCAGCAGTGGAAATATTCATGCAAGTTCTTGCGGGTGAGATATATATATATATATATATATATATATATATATATATATATATATTTGTATATATTCGTTACATGTAAATATATTTATAAGCTTCGAAGTTAGATATATTTTATTATTATAATACATGTTTACCTATTAGTTAAATATTTTTTTAGTTAGTTAATCAAGACTTAGGGGTACATATCAGTATTTTATACTTAATGTTTTGATTTGGTTAGTGCAAATATACTACCTAGAATTTATATTATTAATTAATTGACATTGAAAATGTTATAATGTTGCTTTGATATGATTTTGAAAATTATTTGAGTCGATGTATACATATTGGATTGTGTCTTATATTTATTGCTATGAATGTATAACATGATATATGAGTATAATTGAAGTATGCGATGAATTGTGAGTTATGAATTATGCAATCACATAACTGTAAGACCCTTTAAGGACGACAAGTTAATGTGCGATGAGTTATGATGGGTTCCATGGTGGGAACCCGACGAGTTAATCACTTGAGGCCCGATGAGTTAAAATAATTTTGGAAAATAATTGAGATTTTGAAAATAATTGAGTAGTTGTGTGCATTACATAGTTCATAGGTAGAGTCTGTGTGTTAAACTATTTTCAGGGTTGGACTTGAATTAGGAGGGAGAAGCTCTGATGGATTCTCGAAGTTTAGGCCTTGGGGGTAAATACACTTGGTTTGAGGGCTCCTTTAAGCCTATGTTGATCTCATATGGTTGGAGCATTCTCGTAAAACAGAGTGATCCTGACTAGTCTCCCTATGATTTCACTTAGTAGGAGTGACCTGATTTATCCATTGTGAGACATGTCTCGTCATGTACTCCTAGGCGCTCGACGAGGATTTTCATTGAAAAATTGTACCACATTGCATGTAGGCTTAAGTCTAGTGTA
Source organism: Glycine max (assembly GCF_000004515.6). Lineage (NCBI taxonomy): Eukaryota > Viridiplantae > Streptophyta > Magnoliopsida > Fabales > Fabaceae > Glycine > Glycine max. The sequence continues at coordinate 7,228,108 of NC_038246.2, read as the reverse complement.
TTTGTTGCATAACGCTTGATAAGAATCCTGAAACTGCCCAAATACAGGGACCTATGACCAGGAGTAGGACCAAACAGTCAGTGGATATCCTCCAACAAATGGTAGCAGACATACTTAATAAGGCCCAAGTGGAGAAGGATGAAAGCCCAGAAGCAGAGGCACTACTAAGCATATTAATCGTTGCTGAAGGGCTAGACTAATTTGAAGGCCCATGCCAATATGTTCTATTTTTATTTATAATTTTGTCATTGTAATTTTGGCCCAAACTGATTTAAAGGCCTATGTCTATTTCTATTTTTTTTGTTCAGATACATTATATGTATGGATTTCGTTTTCAATAAAGAGACTTTTGACATTTGATAAAATTTTGTGAGAGCTTCTCTCTGGGTTCCTTGTTGAACCAATCTCAGACTTATTAAGGTAATCCTTGTGGCGTCTACCCTGACTTATCTTCCCTCTTTGGAAGTGGGGTCATCCAAAAATCCGTAACCTGTATCAAGTGACCCGCTCCTAGTAAGGATCACATCATCCGGTATTAGAGCTTCGGCTCTTGATACAGGTTCTATCCTATCCAATACTTTTTCTTTGTAATTTGTCCAGGTTTGTGTTTTGTTCTTGTTCTGTTATTTGTGTTCTTGTTTGCGTCTTGTTGTGTTCTTGTTTTTCATTCTTGTTCTTGTCACGTTCTTGTTCTTGTTTATTGTTTCTTTTAGACTTTGTGTAAAAAAAATTGTTTGAACTTTGTTTCAAATTTTGTTTGAGGATAATTGGGCTTACTGGAAGAATTTAGGGGTTGAGTGGGCTCTTGAATCTATGTGCCTATTTGATTATTAAACGAATTTCCTAAATTATCCTAGACAAATTTGAAAAGAAAGCATTATAAAAAAAATTTGTAGAAATTTTGAAAAGAAAAAAGAAGAAAAGAAGAAAGAAAGAAAGAAAGAAAAAAGAAAGTGGGTGTTTGATCTTTGAACACGAAATTGAGGCAGTTATAGGCATTTTTTTGGCAAGAAAATCATGGACCAAATCCCTTTATCTGGATTCTCCTATGAATTCTAAGCGTTTTGATATATAGTGGGCCTCAAACGAACAACCGTAGCAAAAGTTATGACCATTTGAAGTTTACATGTCATCTTCGTTAATTTTGTTCTGTTCTTCTTTTGTGATTAAGTAGTTTCCTTGTTTCTTCTATTTGTTATCCAAATTAAATATGTTATCCATATCAATTCGGTTATCCAAATCAAATCTAATTTGTTGTCCAATCAAATCTAATATGTTATCTAAATCTTTCCTATTATATTACCTTGTGTGTCTAATTTGATTCATCCAGGAACTTAGGGAGTGAGTGGTAAAAGGCAAGAGTGAAAACATCACAGAAAATCTTATATTCAGAGCATCAAACACAAGTAAACTACCATAAAAAAGAGAAACACGTGAGTAGAATGTGGTGAGGTCCTAAAACCTTTTTTTTTTAAAAAAAAATTACTGTAGAAGATTTTCTTCTCTGTTTATTATGAGCTAGCGATGGTGGTAGTGATTATCATCAACTGGACGGATCTCACCGTTTGTTATTGGATGTAATGACTACACAAATGCAACGATTGCTAAACCGTAACAATGAAGAGCTCTATGGACGAATAGAAGGTCTGGAGAACCAACTGAATCAAAATACTGGAAGACATTATGGTGGTAATAGAATGGGCAATGTTAGACCCTGGCAACACAGAATGGAGGGGTAGAACAAAATTGAGGGAGTAAAACTCAATGTACCTCCTTTCAAGGGCAGGAATGATCCAGATGCCTACACCTTGACTGGGAGATGAAAATTGAGCATGTATTTTCCTACAATGATTATATTGAAAAGCAGAAAGTGAAGTTAACAACAGCTGAATTCTCAGATTATACCCTTGTTTAGTGGAATAAAAATCAAAGAGAGATGATGAGAGAGGAGGGGCGGAAGATAAATACATGGACTGAGATGAGAAGGGTGATGCAAAAGAGGTATGTCCCAACTAGCTACAGCAGAACCATGTGACAGAAACTCCAGAGGCTGTCCCAGGGAAGCTTGATTGTGGAGGAGTACTACAAGAAGATGGAGATGACATTATTGAGAGCCAACATTGAAGAGGAAACTGAGGACACAATGGCTCATTTTCTGAGTGGCCTAAATCCTGACATTAGAGATGTTGTTGAATTACAAGAGTATGTAGAATTGGATTACTTGCTACATAAGGCAGTCCGGGTTGAACAACAGCTGAAGAGGAAAATTGCAGCGAGAAGGAACTCATCCAACAATTTCAACTAGAACTGGACCAACAGATCCAAGAAGGAGGGAGGCAACTCGTCCAGTCCACATGGAAAGTCAGCAGTGTCCAGTGCTGAAACTAAGCATAATTCTGCCTCATCATCCAAAATCGGTACCAGAAACATAAAATGCTTCAAATGCTTAGGTAGAGGACATATTGCTTCTCACTGTCCAACCAGGAGGACCATGATCATGAAGGCAGATGGAGAAATCACCAGTGAATCTGAAATCAGTGGAGAAGAAGAGGTAGAAGAAGAGCTTGAGGAGGAAGCTATGCAGGGAGATATGCTAATGGTGAGAAGACTCTTGGGAAGTCAGATGCAGCCACTGGACGACACCCAAAGAGAAAATATTTTCCACACCAGGTGCACAATTAATGGTAAGCTTTGCTCTTTAATTGTTGATGGAGGAAGTTGTACCAATGTTGCAAGTTCCAGGTTAGTGTCCAAACTCAATTTGGATAGTAAGCCCCATCCTAGGCCATACACACACTTTTTCCTAGTCGATCTCTCACTTAATTCTCCATATTCTCCCCCTTTGTTTTTGAGTTTATGCTTCATTTTAAATTAAGTTAATTACTTATGTGAGTTCTTGATTTAATCCATATTTCTCTCCCCCTTTGGCATCAACAAAAAAGCCAAAGTGCGTAACAAGTAAAAAAAAACATACATACACTACTAATCATTCACAAGACATTCATTAAAGAATATAAACCAATCATGAAGCAAGAAACATGAATAATCAAGATTGAATCATGATGATGAATCAAGATTGATTCAAGGTGTTTTGATGATAACAAAGATGATGACAAAAAGCCCATGAGAATGATTTCAAGATTGAGTCAAGAACAATTCAAGAATCAAGAGAAAGATTCAAGAGAAGTTTCAAGTTTTAAGTTTTCAAGAATCAAGAATCAAGAATAATCAAGATCAAGATTCAAGACTCAAGAATCAAGAATCAAGAATCAAGAAAAAGCTCAATCAAGATAAGTACAATTTTTTTTTCAAAACATTGAGTAGCACATGAAGTTTTCACAAAAGCTTTTACCAAAGAGTTTTTACTCTCTGGTAATCGATTACCAGTATTACCAGTTTACTATAATCGATTACCAGTGACAAGTTTTATTTTCAAAAAGCTTTCAACTGAATTTACAACGTTCCAATCAATTTCAAAATGGTGTAATCGATTACAATATATTGGTAATCGATTACCAGTGTGTTTGAACGTTGAAATTCAAATTCAAATGTGAAGAGTCACATCCTTTCACAAAAATGTTTTGTGTAATCGATTACAATGATTTGGTAATCGATTACAATGATTTGGTAATCGATTACCAGTGATAAGTTTTGAACAAAAATCAAAAGATGTAACTCTTCCAATGGTTTTCAAGTTTTTCTAAAGGTTATAACTCTTCTAATGGTTTTCTTGACCAGACATGAAGAGTCTATAAAAGCAAGTCCTTAACTTGCATTTTTAAGAACATTGATTACATTCTTTTACAACCTTTGAATCTCTTTGAACTTCTTCTTCTTCTTCCTTTGCTAAAAGCTTTCTAAAGTTTTCTGGTTTTTCAAAACCTTGAAAACAAAAGTGTGATATTCATCTTTTTCATTCCCTTCTCCCTTTGCCAAAAAGAATTCGCCAAAGACTAACTGCCTGAATTCTTTTTGTGTCTCTCTTCTCCCTTTTCCAAAAGAACAAAGGACTAACCGCCTGAATTCTTTTGTGTCTCCCTTCTCCCTTGTCAAAGAATTCAAAACGACACAGTCTGAGAATTCTTTTGATTCCTTGTTAGTTGTTTTATGTGTTATGGTTCTACTTGGTTACTTTTGATGACTTATAACTTATTTGATACATGTTTTTATTATGATTTGTGAATGATTTATTATCTTGTTTTTTTTATAAGATTTTTCTTTCTTGTATGAATAGATTTATTGTATGTTTATCCATTTATGTATGATTTGACATGATTGGATTTTTGTCAAAATTATATTGATATGCTAAAATAATTGAGATAAGTAATGAATTACCATGTATGTGTTAATAACTAATTTTTGTTACTTAGAATTAAGTTTTGATTCTCTGATAATAGATTTAGATTATAATTATATTGTTTTTAAGCCTTGTATTTGGCTATGTTTTTATGACATTTGAATACTTAGTATTTCTTTTAATACTTGCTTAGTATGACTGAACATGATGATTATATTGACTTGCTATTGGTTGTTTATGATTATGTGTTTTAAACTTAATTACTTTAATGATATATGACTAGTGGTATGTACTTACATTTGGTATTGAGTTTTATGTTTTTTTTTTAATTATTCATATATGTTTTATTTGAATATTGTAGATGACTTTCTAGTTTATTTGATGTCATGAATGAAGTATTGTCTTTCTAAGCTTGTTGTATGGTTAAGTTATTATCTTGTTCGATTGTTCTAAGTTTTCTATTTTCTTGTATGACTAGTCATTTATGTATGTTTTATATTACTTACGCACTTTGGCACATGAAGTTTTCACAAAATCTTTTACCAAAGAGTTTTACTCTCTGATAATCGATTACCAGAAGGTAGTAATCGATTACCAGTAGCCAGCATTGTTTTTCAAACTGATTTACAAAGCTATAATCGATTACCATAAACATGTAATCGATTACAAGTGTTTTAAAACGTTAAGATTTTCAAAATTCAAAATGAAGAGTCACATCTGTTGATGTGTAATCGATTACACCTTAATGGTAATCGATTACTGTTTTAGAAAAATTCATTTCCAAAGGTCACAATTCTTCAAGTGACTTGTTTTTGAAGATTCTTTCAAAAGTCATAACTTTTTAAGTAATTAGTTTTAAAGGAATTGTCAAGAGTTACAAGTTTTGACTTGAGTCATCAAGAAATTATAAATATGTGACCTTGGCATGAAACATTCATTCATTGATCTTACTCATCTCTTTCAATCAATCTTTCAATATTTTATTTCATCTCTTTCAACAGATTTTTTCTATTTCATCTTCTCTTCATCTTTCTAAAAGTTTTTGTTCAAAACTTTCTCTCTCAAGAAAAGTTCTTTGTTCAAAAACTTGTGCTATTCATCTTTTTCATTCTCTCCTCCCTTTGCCAAAAAGAATTCGCCAAGGACTAACCGCCTGAATTCTTTTTGTGTCTCTCTTCTCCCTTTTCCAAAAGAACAAAGGACTAACCGGCTGAATTCTTTTGTGTCTTCCTTCTCCTTTGTCAAAGAATTCAAAATGACACAGTCTGAGAATTCTTTTGATTCTTCCCATTCCCTAAAACAAAAGATTTCAAAGGACTAACCGCCTGAGAATTCTTTTGTTTCTCCATTCAGAAAGTTTCAAAGGACTAGCCGCCTGAGAACTTTATCTTAACACATTGGAGGGTACATCCTTTGTGATACAAGTAGAGGGTACATCTACTTGGGTTGTTGTGACTGAGAACAAGAAAGGGTACATCTTTTGTGGATCAGTTCTAGTGGAGGGTACATCCACTAGGTTGTTCAAAGAGAACAAGGGAGGGTACATCCCTTGTGGATCTTTGCTTGTAAAGGAATTTACAAGGTTGAAAAGAAATCTCAAGGACCGCAGGTCGCTTGGGGGCTGGATGTAGGCACAGGTTGTTGCCGAACCAGTATAAAACTCTTGTGTGTTTGTCTTCTTCTTCCCTACTTTTTTAATTTCCGCTATGCACTTCAATTACCGCTTTTACTTTTGGTTAAGTTTATATTTTTGTTCTTTACTTTCTTAACAACATAGTAAAAGCCTAAGAAGGGTAAATGTTAATTAGTAAAGGTCTAGTAATAATTAATTCAACCCCCCCTTCTTAATTATTCTGAGGCCACTTGATCCAACAAGTGGTATCAAAGCAGATATCTTGTAAAAAGTTTAACAACTTCAAGATTCATGGCCTCTTTAAATTCTTTTTTTTTCAAAAGTATTTTCAGGAACAGGTCAAATCTGAAATTATTTCAAGATGATGATGAAGACCAAGTCAACTTGTGTCTCATGACAAAATCTCATGAAAACAACAAAGAAGAATCTGTAAGGAAGAAGTGGATGTTCCAAGCATATGACGGGAGATGTATCCAAATTTACAATCATTTCCCCCAAGAAAAGTGGACATGTTATACACGGCAACAACAATATTAGTAAAATCTCAAAAGAGGCAACATCTAAGCCATCTCTATGAATTAAGGTATGATTAGTATTTTCAGTTATGTTATTTTTGTGGCTAATAGAAAATAATTGTTGAAATTGTTTGATTGTGTTTACAATGTTTAATTAACTATATTTAGTTTTAATTTTGAATATGTATGATTAATTGAATTTTGTTTGAATTGATTAATGCTTGAATTTCTTATGTTTTGTTTCTAAGATGATTAGATTTTGTTAAAAAAAATGTTTTGACATGTTAGAATAATTGAATTAAGTAAATAATTACCATGATATGTGTTGATGATTGTTATTTGATACTTAAAATTTAGTGTCTAATTAATTGTTTACAGTAGAACAGACTTAGTTCTATAAATTGAAGATAAGTCCAAAATTATTTGACATGTTAAAATTTATTATAATTAATTAACTATATTTAGTTTAAATAATTTCAATATACATGATTGATTTTTTATCTTTGGTAATTGTGTCCAACTAGTTGAAAGTTTGAAAATTAAAATTTAGAAGTTATTGGAAGTTGAAAGTTGAAAATAGAAGTTGGAAGTTGAAAATGGAAGTCACTGGAAGTTGAAAGTTGAAAATGGAAGTGGAAGTTATTAGAAGTTGGAAGTTGGAATTTGAAATTTAAAATTTGAAATTTGAAATTTGAAAATTTTTTAAATAGAAATTATTGTGCATAGTTAGTTGATTGTTAATTAAATTTAATTAATTTGAAATGTTTGATGATTGATTGTGTTTGAGAGTTATTATGATTTTTTTATTATATTTAAAGGTTATGTTGATTAAGATAGTGAATATGTATTTTTTATAGGTATAAAATAGTTTGTTTTAATGTCTTTCTGTTATGTGTTTAAACTTGAGTATCTTGTTTACTTATTTAATTCAAAACGACGCAGTTTGAGAATTCTTTTGATTCTTTTCATTCCCTAAAACAAAAGATTTCAAAGGACTAACCGCCTGAGAATTCTTTTGTTTCCCCATTCACAAAGTTTCAAAGGACTAACCGCCTTAGAACTTTGTCTTAACACATTGGAGGGTACATCCTTTGTGGTACAAGTAGAGGGTACATCTACTTGGGTTGTTGTGATTGAGAATAAGAAATGGTACATCTCTTGTGGATCAGTTCTAGTGGAGGTTACATCCACTAGGTTGTTCAAAGAGAACAAGGGAGGGTACATCCCTTGTGGATCTTTGCTTGTAAAGGAATTTACAAGGTTGAAAAGAAATCTCAAGGACCGCAGGTCGCTTAGGAACTGAATGTAGGCACGGGTTGTTATCGAACCAGTATAAAACTCTTGTGTGTTTGTCTTCTTCTTCCCTACTCTTTTAATTTTCGTTGTGCACTTTAATTACCACTTTTACTTTTGGTTAAGTTTATATTTATGTTATTTACTTTCTTAACAACATAGTAAAAGCCTAAGAAGGGTAAATTTTAATTAGTAAAGGTCTAGTAATAATTAATTCAACCCCCTATTCTTAATTATTTCGAGGCCACTTGATCCAACATCCTAGGCCATACAAACTTCAGTTGAAGATGAAAAGGTAAAAGTGACTCAGCAGGTTGAGGTGTGTTTCACCATTGGAAGATACAATGATAGGACACTGTGTGATGTGGTTCCAATGGAGGCGACTCATACACTGTTGGGAAGACCATGGTAGTATGACATCAATGCAGTTCATGATGGCTTCACCAACAAGATTTCTTTCTAGCACCATGACCAGAAAATTATTCTTAAACCTCTATCCCTTAGAGAAGTGTGTGATGACCAAATCAGAATGAGAGAAAAGAGAGAACAAAAGAAAGAAAAGAGTGAGGCACCAAAGAGGAATAAGAAAAAGAAGAGTGATACACATGAGAGAAAAAGTGATACACATGAGAGAAAGTGCGATACACATGAGAGAAAATTTAATTGTTTAGCAAAGGCGAGTGAAGTAAGGAAAATGTTACTTACTTGTGAGCCACTCTATTTACTGTATTGCAAAGATAGTAAAATTTCTATTGATAATTCTAATGAGTTAACTATTTCTGTTTCTCCTAGTGTTGAACTCTTGTTGCAGGAATTTAAGGATTTTTTCCCAAGGAGATTCCTCATGGACTGCCACCCTCAAGAGGCACAGAACATCAAATTGACCTCCTTCTAGAAGCTTCATTGCCTAATAGACCAGCTTACAAAAGCAATCCCCAAGAGACCGAGGAGATTAAGAAGCAAGTGCAAGACCTCATACAGAAGGGGTGGGTGCAAGAAAGCTTGAGTCCATGTGACATCCTAGTTATTCTAGTGCCAAAGAAAGACGGAACTTGGAGGATGTGCACAGACTGCAGGGCCATCAAAAACATCACGGTAAAGTATAAACATCTCATTCCTAGGCTAGACGATATGTTGGATGAATTGCATGGAGCTTGTGTTTTCTCTAAAATTGACTTGAAAAGTGGGTACCATCAAATTAGGATTAGAGAGGGGATGAATGGAAAACAACTCTCAAAACTAAGTATGAGTTATATGAATGGCTGGTTATGCCCTTTGGGCTGACCAATGCCCCTAGCACTTTCATGAGATTAATGAACCATGTGTTAAGGGAATTTCTAGGAAAATTTGTTGTGGTTTATTTTGATGATATCTTGGTTTACAACAAATTCCATGATGAACATCTTGTGCATCTGAGACAAGTTTTAGAGGCCCTTAGGAGTGAGAGCTTGTATGCTAACATGGATAAATGTGCGTTCTGTATGGACCATGTAGTTTTTCTTGGTTTTTTTGTTAGTTCACAGGGAGTATAGGTTGATCAAGAAAAGGTGAAAACCATTTAATAATGGCCAACCCCCAAAATTGTTAATGAGGTAAGAAGCTTTCATGGTTTGACAAGTTTCTATAGGAGATTTGTTAGAGATTTTAGTATTGTGGCAGCACCTCTTACTGAGATTTCCAAGAAAAATGTAGCATTTAAATGGGGGGGGAAAAACAAGAACATGCATTCACTGCACTTAAGGAAAAATTGATGCATGCACTAATTCTTGCATTACCTAATTTTGACAAATCCTTTGAAATTGAGTGTGATGCGTCTGGGGTTGGGGTAAGGGCTGTTTTAATGCAAGAGGGACATCCCATTGCCTACTTTAGTGAAAAACTGAATGAGGTTGTCCTTAATTATTCCACATATGACAAGGAATTGTATGCGTTGGTAAGGGCATTACAAAATTGGCAACATTTCCTTCTACCCAAACAATTTGCCATACATAGTGACCATGAATCCTTGAAGCATTTTAAGGGTCAAGGCAAACTGAGCAAGAGACATGCCAGGTGGGTGGAGTTTCTTGAACAATTCCAATATGTCATCAGGTACAAGAAAGGTAAGTCCAATGTAGTTGCTGATGCACTTTCAAGAAGGTATGCTTTATTCTCTACTCTTGAAACTAAATTCATTGGGTTTGAGCACATTAAAGAATTGCATGACCATGATCCAGATTTTGCTTCTCAATATTTTGCATGTACATACTACTCAAAATGGGTTCTTTCGGCATAATGACTATTTGTTCAAAGAAAAACAATTATGTGTGCCTAAAGGGTCCATGAGGAGATTGCTTGTGAAAGAAGCCCATGTGGGGGGATTAATGGGGCATTTTTGGGTTCAAAAGACTTTAGACATGTTGCAGAAGCATTTCTATTGGCTGCATATGAAACATGATGTGCATAAATTTTGTGAACAATGCATTGTTTGTAAGCACTCAAAATCTAGGGTCATGCCTTACGAACTTTATTCTCCTTTGTCTGCTCCTGAATCTCCTTGGACTGATTTATCTATGGATTTTGTTTTAGGTTTGCCTCAGACAAGGAATAGTAAGGACTCTATTTTTGTTGTGGTTGACAGGTTCTAAAAAATGGCACATTTCATACCCTGCAAGAAGAATGATGATGCGAGCCATGTTGCTAATTTATTTTTCAAGGAAGTGGTGCGTCTCCACGGAGTACTAAGAAGCATCGTTTTAGACCGAGACACCAAGTTCCTTAGTCACTTTTGGAGAACATTGTGGGGGTAAGGTTGGAACAAAGCTGCTCTTTTCCACCACATGCCATCCTCAAATCGATGGTCAAACTGAGATAGTAAACCGAACTTTGTCTTCTCTTCTTAGAGCAGTGATTAAAAAGAATATAAAGAGTTGGGAAGAATGTTTGCCTCATGTTGAATTTGCATACAATAAGGTTGTACATAGCACTACACAACACTTCATTCGAAGTAATGTATGGTTTTAATCCCTTGACTCCTCTTGATTTGTTACCATTGCCTAACATTTCTGATTTTAAGCATAAGGATGCACATGCTAAAGTTGAGTATGTGAAAAGATTGCATGAGCAGGTGAAGACTCAAATTGCAAAGAAGAATGAAAGTTATGCCAAGCAAACCAACAAGAACAGGAAGGAAGTGGTACTTGAACGAGGTGATTGGGTTTGGGTACACATGAAGAAGGAAAGGTTCCCTAAACAAATGAAGTCCAAACTTCAACCCAGAGGAGATGGACCTTTCCAAGTACTAGAGAGGATCAATGACAATGCTTACAAGATTGATATTCTAGGTGAATATGGAGTAAGTTCTTCATTTAATGTTGCTGACTTGACTCCATTTGTTGCAGGTGATGATTCTGAACATTTGAGAGCAAATGCTTTCCAAGAAGGAGGGAATGATAAGAATCCTGAAACTACCCTAATACACGAACCTATAACCAGGAGTATGACCAAACAGTAAGTAGATACCCTCCAACAAATGGTAGCAGGCATACTTAACAACGCCCAAGTGGAGAAGGATGAAGGCCTAGAAGCAGAGGCACTACTAAGCATATTAATCGTTGCTAAAGACCCAGACTAATTTGAAGGCCCATGTTAAATATGTTCTATTTTTTATTTATAATTTTTTCATTGTAATTTTGGCCCAAACTGATATAAAAGTCCATGTCTATTTCTATTATTTTCGTTCAGATACACTATATGTATGGATTTCGTTTTCAATAGAGGGACTTTTGGCATTTGATATAATTTTGTGAGAGTTTCTCTCTGGGTTCCTTGTTGAACCAATCTCAGACTTATCAAGGTAATCCTTGTGGCGTCTACCCTGACTTATCTTTCCTCTTTGGAAGTGGCGTCATCTAAAACTCTGTAACCTATATCAAGCGATCCGCTCCTAGTAAGGATCACATCAACGCTTGTGTTTGACTTTCATTGAGTTAACAATTGCGGTTTGATGTTATTTTCTGGAGTGTGAACTTGAGTGAGTGTGAATAACATGTGTGATTTTGTGAAATGATGTTGTTTATATAAATTCAACTCTAAGTATTATATGTTTCACATGCTTTAGTGTTTTATTATATACGAATCTGATAATTCATTCTCAGTGTGTGTTTGTATTTAGGCTAAATGTCATTTTGTTTCAAGTGAGTCAACGTATGACGAGTTTCATGCTAGAGATGGAAAGGTTTAGTCTATGCTAGAAAAATGCTCTGATAAATGTGACATCAAAGCATAGAATTTTATTTCATATTTTATAATTCTAAGATTAATATAATTGTTTTATGTTTTCCGCTTTAGTGTGTCTTCTTTTCATTCTGAATAGACGACCTTGTTTTGAATCGAGATGATTTTATCAGCATTTGAACAAGTTCTATTATTATTTTGCTAAGCTAATGTGAACCTTTTATCTTTTTGAAATGTTTTTATTTAAATGTGTTTTAAAATTTTCAATTAATTCCGCATTCTTATCCTTTTATTAATAATATGTGTGTGTGAGATAGAGGGTGTCACACCATCCACTCTATTTTTCACTTATTTCTTTCCTTCCTACCAAACACACAATTAGAAACTAATTTCACAGGTCAAGCACAAGGCAAAGACTCTTAATAGTGTTTTTATTTTTCACACGTAAATATATTCTTACAATACAAATAAGACAATGTGTTCTTTTAGAACCTATAGAAATCCTCTTCTTTTGTTCTCTCTCATTTAGAGAAATGTGCCAAGTGTGGTTCCTATAATCATAATTAAGGAACCAAAAGAGGAAGTTTTTTTGTTAAAGATGAAGCTCATACCAGACACATTTCCATAAATAAGGCTAAAAGGAGATGATTTTTTTAGAGCTAAATGTTAACATTTCTCTATTTAAATTGAACCCTATTTTATACATGTTACAAATGATACCATTAGGTATTATTAACAAAGAAAATATACCAAAATATAATTACTTGATGAATAATAATAATGAATTTTCTATAACATGCCAAAGAACTATAACAAGCTCTCAGCATTACTGAAATCTCTGTACAAGCTAATAAACTAATTCAAATATGCCAAGAAAAGCATCCATGCTGCAATACCTCCGGTTAGACCCATAAGTCTGGACAGTGGGAAGTAATAAACTTTCATGAACAAACTGTATACACAACTCTGACTAAAATCCGAAAAAGGGCAAGACAGGGACCTAAGAACTAGACCAATGCTATGTATATCCAAGGGTGAAGAAATGCAAGGGATCAAAGAAATTAGGATGAAAAAGATTACGCCCTCGGATAGCGTGAACCTCCTCTCTTCTTTAGGAATTCTGGTATCTCAAACAAACCACCATCAGTGAAAGAGGAAGACCGCCAATTGGTGCCGAAGGTTGTGTCTGCTTGAGTGAGTTGACTGGCCTGTGCTCAGAAAAAAAAAAAAAAAAAAACCAGAATTACAGTATGCCGTGTATGCATGACAGGAACAGGGTTAGTGGGAAGAGTTGATCCTTACCTGCAGAGGCCTCCCTTCACTCTCCTCTTGACGCTTGAATCCAGTAGCAATTAATGTTATGCTCACCTGTACGAAGCCAATTTTCATGGTTCACCACAATGTATTATATGTTCAAATAATTAAACTAACTTTCAGAAATGGTAGTTTGAAAAGCATTCAACCCCAAATACCAACACAAATAATCACTGGACAAGTTCACCATACATAAAGAAAGATTACTACCATTAGCTTGTAATAAGAAATGAGCATGAGTTGCAGAAATTGACTTAGAAAGGACAGGATCTCAAATTCAGCAAATGATACTGGTATGTACAATTGTACATATTGTAAAATTAAAGTCTTACATACAGCTCAAGCTATCTTTTATAAAAGTCCATTCTCTTCCATATTATGACTATTAATGTGTCCAACTACCCAAAAAATTATTAATCTTTTCTACCACTATCATCTAATATATTAAAAATTCTGTTAGGAGAGTAAAGCATATATTGAACTTTATTATTCTCTAACCTCATACTGAAAGAGAAACACTATTCTTAAACTTGGCCCACTTATACACAGGCAATATATTATTTTTAGTTCTTTTCTCCTAATAGTACTCAAATTTTATGATCCACAATGTGAAAGTAGGACATTTTCTTATTTCCTTTGAGGACTAAATAATTAATATTTGAAGTCAATTGTGTTGGGTGATTTTTTTAAAGCTAACGATCATTCACTTAGTGAAATTAACCCAAAACAATGAAAGGATTATACTAATATTTTAGAAATTCAAATTCATTGCTAACTAGTCTCTATACACTTGCAAAGACAACATATCGTATAACCTTTTCTAAATCTGTTAATGATTAACTTATCAAGGAACAATGGCGTTATATCTGCTTCTAGTTATACACATTACACAGGAGTGGGTATGTGGTGCAATTCATTTCTGGTGGAGTCACTGCATATTATTTACAACTTCATATAATTAATGAGACAGATTTACAAAGCTTAACTTACTTGACCACTGAGTGATGGATCTATTACTGCTCCAAATATTAAATTAGCAGTAGGGTCCACGAGGTCATAAATAACCTCTGCTGCCGTGTTTACCTGAAAATGGTTATATTAAAAGCCATAGCATACAAAAGGGGTACCATACATACTACATAGTAGTCTGCAAGAGCATGATGAATTCAATAGATAGCTTATCATGAAGGCCAAGTATTCCTCAAACAGGTATTAGCTCAATTAAAATTCCAAGTTCACAAAATACTTAATGGAAAAGCAAATTATGGAATTGCAGTAACAAGATAGGTGCATTGTCTATTAACAATGGAATTTATAAGAATAAGGTTTTGCTCTCTCAACTAAATATCATATCCATGGGAAATTGAAAAATCACGGTATAAATTATGAAAGACACCATGCCAACAAATATGGCCCTGTGTCAGGAAAAATGTGTTTACATTTGAGTATCATGAAGCTCCTAGTAAGAGGGCCGTCGTTGGGCTAGGCCATGCTATCAAATCAAAGGCTCAAAAGCAACTGGGCCAATTTGGCCTGACCTGGCCTGGAGGGCTAGATGGGCCAGTGAAATTTAGGCCTGAAAGCTACTAGGTCAATTGACCTGGTATTATTATTTCCTTTTTTTCCTTTCAAAATTCATGCAAAATTAAACAAAAAAATGAGCCAATTTAGCCCGGCCAGGCAGGCAAACAGATCAGGTTGGGCTGACAAAATTTGCCCGTAAGAAATTCGTGCAAGGCTGAGCCGGCCTGCTTTCCACACTTTGGCCAGCTGGGCCAGCCCATTTGACAGCTCTACTGCTAGTAATTTCCCTTGGTCCTTATGATGCAAATTCTAAAGGAGCAGAGGAAAAAAGGAAGCCAATAATAATAATAATAAAGAGAAGGGAAAAAATTATGGGCACAATGGAAACAAATATTTAAGTGCCAAAGGGTAGGTAGCCACCTCAAACAAGGTCAGATCAGTCCCACCAGTTATGTTCCAAACAATTCCAGTAGCCCTCTCTATACCAATATCCAGTAAAGGTGACTGGATGGCATTTAATGCAGCATCTCTTGCCCTTGATTTTCCTTAAACACAAAAAGAAGCCACGTGATAAATTTCAATAATATATGTGGCTCAAAAATTAGAATGCCAAGAAAAACAGAAAGTGGTGTAGAAGAGGTAAAAAAATTGTATTATGTTAACCATTACAGCATAATATTAGGAATATCTTCAGAGTTCAGATTACTTTAGAATATATTAGCATATCTTCAGAATATACTGTGAAATCAATTAGTCATGTAAATGAGGAAGCAACCTAAGGAATTGTTTCCTGGTTTATTTCCTTAGTTATTAAGGGTTGGTTATATACTAGTGCTTGTATTAGTGGACTTGGGCTTGTAATAAAACACTAGTACTTGACCTTACTAATAAAAATTGGATCACTGGCTTAGTATTTTGTTTCATATGCTTACACCCTTCATATTGCTTTGTTGGGTATACAAAAAATAGTTATAATGCAATGCCAGCCATGCCCCAAAAATCACTTCATTTGTATAAATCCTTTCCTTTTGGACATGCATGCTGATGAGCCAATATGTACAACCGTCGAACATTTATAGTTTGAGTATCACACAATCACACTACTCTCTACACATTATACAATCTTTTTGTAATCAAAACAGAGGATCAAGAGCTTCTTCAGATTCCAATCACTGCATAATTATGAATCAAATAGAAGATCAAGAATTGGAGGCTACATTGCAGTTTCCATACATACCAGTTGCAGTTCCTATCCCCATTAGTGAAGAACCTGCATTGGCCATTATAGCCCGAACATCAGCAAAATCTACATTCACCAACCCTGGTATCTGCAATAAATTAGTAAAAGCAATGAGAATTAATGATTTTACAGAAAGATATCACCAATTTTAAACCATGGGCAATGAATCAATATATATAATCAGAATATCCTACTAGTAGGATGGCCAGTCTGTTATATCCACAGGTATTGAAAATTGATATTGATTAACAAAATATATGATTTCATGCTAAAAAAAAAACAAAACTAATGCTAGCAAGATTATCTGGGTTATGACAATTTTAAATTAACAAGTCAAACAACGTAGTAGCCCTATAACCTTATGCATTGGGCAAGAACAACAGACTATCACAAACAAGGAAACACAAACACATCAAAAACAAGGAAAACATTACTTTTTTTTACTTTTGTTTTTAAAAAATTTATACCAACACGGATGAAAATATCACTATAATTAGATAAATTGTATAACTTTATTATGTCTAGAATGAGTCATGTAATATATTGCAATTTTTAAAATTTATCATTTTCATGTCCTAGTTCTATCATATCTGTATGTCGTAATCATGCCTTCAAGATTACAAAACAGATGAAGTCAGTGCAACATACTTTAAGGTTGTAAGGTTCCCTGTTAGGGTGCTGAGAAAAAAAGAAAAGCTTCCTGTATTTGAGGCCAAGAAAGGTACCTCCAGAAGATAAGAAAGAAACATAACAGGATTTTGGTAAATTTTCTGATATCCTTTCTGCCATTTTCATTCATATATATAGGTGCACACTCATAGACATATAACAGAAAATGCTAACAGACCCTATCCTTGCTTGACACCTGTACCACTAGATATTCCTCTAAAAACCAAAAGCATGGATAAAGCGATTCCAAATGTATTATTTGTGCGCTACTGCAATAGCCTAAAATATCAGCCTAGTGGACGTATTCCTCCCAATCTGTGGGTTTCCTGCTAACGCGTTTGGGCCTTTGTTGCTGCGTGCTATCATTCCTTGGTCCTATGAGAAACACCTTGTCCTCAAGGTGGTATGTGTCTTGCAATTCGGCCCAATCTTCCCAAGTGGAGTCTTCAGGACTTAGCCCAAGCCATTGTACAAGTACCAGAAGCTTTGGTGGGGTAGAATTATTCCATTTTCGATCCAAAATAGTCATGGGCTGAATTATGGGTTTACCTTCAATTGCTGATGGCGGGAGAGAGTTATCAGAGTGTAGTGGTCCAAAATGTGGTTTCAGTAGGGAACAGTGGAAAACAGGGTGGATTTTGGACGATTCGGGGAGGGCCATTTTGTAAGCTACTGGTCCTCTCTTCTGGGTGATTTTGTAAGGACCATAGTACCTCTTTTCCAATTTATGAAAGACTTGTCCCGAAACTGAAGATTGACGGTAGGGTCTCAACTTCACATAGACCCAGTCATCGATGTTGAATGAAACATCGCGGTGGTGCGCGTCAGAACCCTTCTTCATTAACTCTTGGGCTCGTTGAGGCTTTCGCCGAAGCAATTTGAAGGCTTCTTGCCTTGAACCTTGCATAAAACCCACCGCCTCGACAGAAGAGGACCTAGGTAGGTAGTGTGGGATTGATGGTGGTAGTTTTCCATAAGTCACCTCATACGGGGTTAAATTGGTGGACGAGTGACTAGAGGTATTATAACACCATTCTGCCAAACTGAGGAACTTTCGCCATTGCGAGGGCTGATTATGCACAAAAACCCGCAGGTACTGCTCCAGTATGTGATTCAGAACCTCGGTTTATCCATCACTTTGGGGATGATACATTGTGCTCATGCGCAGCTTAGTGCCATTGATTTTAAAGAGCTCTTGCCAGAAACGGCTCATGAAAACTGGGTCTCTGTCAGAAATCAAGCTTTTTGGAAATCCATGTAGTTTACACACCATGTCGATAAAGAGCTGAGCAGCTCTATGAGCTATGAAATGAGTGGGAAGAATACCAAAATGAGCACTCTTTGAAAAGCGATCCACCACTTTTAGAATTACAGTGGCTCCTTGGTATAAAGGTAGGCTTGTGATGAAGTCCAAGGCCATGTCTTCCCAAGGACAAGTGGGAGGAGGGATAGGCTGAAGCAAACCCTGTGGTTTTTGTGGCATGTACTTCGTGTATTGGCAATCGGTGCAAGATTTGACAAACAATTGAACATCTTTTCTCATGTCTGGCCATGTGAAGCTTTGTTGAAGGCGACTCAATGTTTTGACGAACCCAGTATGACCGCCCAAAAGGGATTTGTGGAATTCCTCGAGCAAAAGGGGAATGAATGAATTCCCCTTGTTCAGCCAAATACGCCCCTTGTGAAGTAGCAGTTCATCATTGATGGTGAATCCAGGATGATCTAGAGGGTAGTCACGGACAGCCTTGAACAGTGTAACATACTCTGGAGTAACCATTAATTCACTTTTGAGGTCGTCGAGGAACTGGAAGTGAGGCACAGATAATATCCAGGAGACTTTTGCTACTTGTTCATTCCGACGAGACAATGCGTCAACCGCTATGTTGCTTTGCCCTGACTTATACTTGATAGTATAGTCGTAGCCTAGAAGCTTTGCGAGATAGTAATGTTGTTCTGGCGTCTGAATGGACTGGGTCATCAGTTCTCGAAGACTCTTATGATCTGTTAGAATCACGAAAGGGTGGCCAAGAAGGTATTGTCACCATCGTTTTACTGCCGAAGTAATTGCATGCAACTCACGGATATAGGTCGAGGATCGTAACAATTTAGGGCAGAATTGTTTGCTAAAATAGGTAATTGGATGTCCCTGTTGTGACAAGACAGCGCCCATTCCACTGTCGGAAGCGTCAATTTCGAGGAAGAAGGGGTTGTTGAAATCTGGTAATGCTAGAACTGAAGCGCTAGTCATGGCGGCTTTCATGGCGTCAAAAGCTGCTTGAGCCTTGTCAAACCACTGGAATTGGTCCTTGCAAAGAAGACGAGTCAGAGGTGCCGCCTATTGTGCGTAGTAGCGAATGAATCACCTGTAAAATCCTGTGAGACCGAGGAACCCGTGAAGGGATTTGAGGGAAGAAGTTTTGGCCATTCAAGCATTGCTTGTATCTTCCCATGCTGTGGTTCGACACCCTTAGCCGAGACGATATGACCCAGGTAATCAATGCGCTACTGTCCGAAGGCACACTTCGACAACTTGACAAAGAATTGTTCACAGCGGAGTGTGTGAAGAACAAACTCCAAATGTAGAAGGTGCTCTTCAAAATTCAGGCTGTAAACCAGGATGTCATCAAAGAAGATGAGAACGAACTTACGGACAAAGGGCCAGAACAAGTCATTCATCGTCGCCTGAAACGTTGATGGAGCGTTGCATAAACCAAACGGCATAACGTTGTATTCATAGTGGTCGTTGTGAGTGCGAAAGGCAGTTTTGGGGATGTGAGTTGGCGACATTCTAATTTGGTGAAATCCCTGGGCAAGGTCCAACCTGGAGAACCACTGAGTATTACGCAAATCATCCAGGAGTTCACCTATAGTAGGAAGAGGGAACCTGTCCTTGACTGTGATGGCGTTGAGGGCCCTGTAATCCATGCAAAAACACCATGTGCCATCTTTCTTTTTAACAAGCAAGACTAGAGAAGAGTATGGACTGCGACTTGGCCTGATGAGATGG
The DNA here is from genome assembly GCF_000004515.6 of Glycine max. Lineage (NCBI taxonomy): Eukaryota > Viridiplantae > Streptophyta > Magnoliopsida > Fabales > Fabaceae > Glycine > Glycine max. Next base: position 7,208,401 of record NC_038246.2, on the reverse strand, counting down.
CGGCGAAGCATATCTTCTACCTATAGCTCTATTTCGTGTTTTTGGAAATATGGATAGCGGTATGGCTTAACATGGACAGGTTGAGAATTTGGTAGAAGATGAATCTGGTGGTCATGTAATCGTGTCGGGGGTAAGGTTGTGGGTGGTTGGAAAATTGGTTGGTAAGTGTCTAGGAGCTTTTGGAGGGCCATGGGTAAAGGAATATCTGGAGAAGGGGGAAGAGAAGGACTCTCGTGAAGCTGAAGGTGAAAGAAGGCCGCGACCCAGTCTGTTTGGAGCAAGCGCCGGATCTGGGCATGGGTGGCCTCTACTGGGCTGGGTCCCTTTTGGCCACTAAGAACTACTGGTTCGTTTTTCCAACTTAAAGACATAGTAAGGGCCGAATAATCTGTAGTGATTGGGCCCAATGTTTTGAGCCATTCTACCCCGAAAACGATATTTGCACCCCCCAATGCCATAACATAAAGATCCACAACGAATTGATGGCCCTGGATAATTATGGAAATTGCTTTGCACACCTGATTGCAGCAAAGCTCAGTGTCATTTCCTACCATTACGTGTAACTGCTTAGTGGGCTGGGTCGCCAGGTGAAGGAAACGAGCTATGTGATCCTGAATAAAATTGTGCTTACTCCCGCCGTCGACAAGGATGACGACTTTGTGACCCTGGACGGAACCTGTGACGCGCAGGGTGGACGATACGGAATGTCTGGCCATGACATGTAGGCTCAACTAAACAGAGTGCGAGGCTGAGGGATCCTTTGATGGGAGTTCCGAGAGCACAGGGATTGCGGGGTCAGGCAGAATGGGTTCATCTGGGAGGGGTTCGTCAGGAGCGACGAGAAGGAAGAATTTGGCTCTACACCTGTGATTGGACCCATAGTGCTCATAATAGTTGTAACACAAGCCCTTTTCGCAGCGGGTGGCCATTTCGGACGCGGTGAGCCTTTTAAAGGTGGTTTGTGGTGGCGCCAAAAGTAGAGGTGGAGGGGGTGGTACCAAAGTAATGGGAGGGGCGACGAAGGAGGAATTGGGGTGTCAAGGACACGATGGCCATTTGGCGTCGTTGATTTTGTCTTCTTGTAGCTTCGCTAGTGCCGCAGCCTGAACTATGGACAAGGGTTGTAGCGCCTGGACCTCACGACGGATGTCCGACGTCAGTCCCGATATGAAACAGCTAAGGAGGAACGGCAGAGGCAAACCGACAATACGATTTGCAAGGTTCTTGAACTCCGAGAGGTAAGAATTGACAGACCCGTGCTGGGTTAACTTGAAAAGGGCCCCTTGTGGATCATCGTAGAACAATGGAGCAAATCGCATTTCCAGAGCATTGAGAAAATCAGCCCAACTGGTGAGTTGGTTATTTCAATACATCCGTTGAAACCAACTTAAGGCGGCGCCGTCGAGGTAGAAGGAAGCGATTTGCAAGCATTCGTCATCTGGGGTTCCATGATAGTCGAAAAACTGCAATATCTTGAAAATCCAAGACGTCGCGTTGGTCCCATCGAAGTGAGGGATATCGAGCTTCATCCTGGGGGTGGAAGGGGAGAGGGGACAGACAGGGGATCTAGATTCGAGGGTGTGAAGGCGGGAGAGAACATCGTCTAATTTGGAGTGGAGGGAGCTCTGTGTTTGGGTGAGGATAGTGATGGCTTCTTCTAATCAAGCAAGGGACTGGGAACAGGTATTTTCAGCCATGGGTGGAGGCAATGAAAGCACCAAAAATGTTAGGGTGTTGAGAAAAAAAGAAAAGTTTCCTATATTTAAGGCCAGGAAAGGTACCTGCAGAAGATAAGAAAGAAACATAACAGGATTTTGGTAAATTTTCTGATATCCTTTCTGCCATTTTCATTCATATATATAGGTGCACACTCATAGACATATAACAGAAAATGCTAACAGACCCTATCCCTGCTTGACACCTGTACCACTAGATATTCCACTAAAAACCAAAAGCAAGGATAAAGCGATTCCACTATAACAGAATGTATTATTTGTGCACTACTGCAATAGCCTAAAATATCAGCCTAGTGAACGTATTCCTCCCAATCTCTGGGTTTCCTGCTAACGCGTTTGGGCCTCTGTTGCTGCGTGCTATCATTCCCTTTTCATTGATCCTTTGGCTTTTACTCCTTTACAATCAAATTTTGATAGGGACAAGAAAAACTGAAAGAAAACAGGAATGCATGTGTTAATGTTTAAACATCATTAACAATAATTCATACTGTAATAATATCAGATATGCCACGAACACCCTGTCGAAGAATATCATCAGCCAGATTGAATGCTTCAGTTACAGGGGTAGATTGAGAAACTGCCGTTAGTAGCTTGTCATTTGGAATAACTATAAGCGTGTCAACATTATCTCTTAAGGCTGTAATTCCTTCTTGGGCTTGAATAGATCTCTTTCTCCCTTCAAACGAGAAAGGGGTGGTGACAATACCAACCGTCAATATACCCATTGACTTTGCAATACTAGCAATAATTGGAGCTCCACCTGTGCCAGTTCCCCCACCCATTCCAGCCTGCAATAGTTAATTTCAATTTCCAAGTTTAGCAAAATATACCAATAAAGAACAATTTACAAGAACTACAAGCATGCCTGTTCCAGATTTTGAAAGTTTTACATATTTGAAGATTTCAAATATCAAGAACTGCTGGTCCTTATCTGAAATGGGAACTAATAATCAAAAACCAGAATGGTAAATACATTAACAATTTCTTTCCCTCCCATCCTCTTAAGAGAAATATCACAATAAACCAAATTTGTACTTGATCTCATTGTGTACCAAGCTAAATTAACTTCAACATCATAATAAAAACAATTTTTTATAGAATGCCCTTTTTCCTTTAACTATCGTGGTCCTATTATATTATGAGCTATTAGCTTATAAAATATTAGATATAAAAATCATTTCTCTTCACTCAGCATCTTAAGCTTTTAAGAGAGTCAGTCCCTCTTATAAGAAGTTGTTAGGAGTAAAATCTTAGCTGGCTCGCTTCAAGCTCAAAGAACTCTAGCATGATAGGACTTGCTAGATATAAAAATCACCATGAACCCTCACTTAACAGGTTACGCATTTACGAGAGTTGGTCCTTGACACATTTTGATATTATAATGGAGCATGTAAATCATGTCTTATGGTGAAACATTTAGACCAGAACTAAAAAGATAATCCATAATGCAAAATCATGATTAAATTTGCAGAAGATATAATTGGATAAAAGTACATGAACCTACTGTAACAAAGACCATATCGGCTCCATAGACTGCCTCTTCTATCGATTCTTTGCTTTCTTTCGCAGCATTCATTCCAGTCTCAGGGTTACCACCAGCACCAAGACCTCGTGTAAGCTCTTGACCAATTTGCAAACGGTTCTCCGGATAGACAGGCGACATTCTCATGGCTTGAACATCAGTATTAACAATCCAAAACTCCACACCATGCATTTCGCTCTCTGTCATGCGATTGACTGCATTTGACCCACCACCTCCAACGCCAATAACTTTGATTTTTGCTTCATTGTAATCACTTTGGATAGATGTAGTTCCTAGGCTTTCAGATAAATCCCCACCTGAGCTATCCTTTCTTGGGCTGTTCACTGTACTGCTCCCTTCTCCTCTAAGCATTGACACCTCAGGATGTAAATCTAGAAAAGGGCCTTGGCTATTATATGGACTGACACTGTGTGAATTGGCTGAACACTTAACTTGAAGTAAACCCGACATTTGGATGCCACCGGAAAACCCATTCCTGCGGTCATACATTTTCGTGAAACAAGCTCTCCCAGGGTAATTACAAGTCAGATTTCTTCCTCCAACAGTAAACACCCTTGGTGTATTTCTAGTATTAGAAGGTGCAAAAATTGTTGACACGCAAGAGGCCATTTTGATTATTACCGTATCCAAACTTCAAAATTTGGAAATGCAGGTAAATGTATGGAGGAAATTTAGAGGCTTAAAAGATTCAAACTTTCAATACACCCAGAATTCTTTCTTCGAATACCTGTTCTAAAAAAAAAAAAAAAAAAGAAAATGTTAGGACCTGTTTCATTCCCTTCTCACTTATTGTTTTTAAAAAAATTGTTTTCTAAACTAATTCCACACTACTCAGCAATCAATTTCTCATCCAAAACGTATTCAGTTTTAAAAAATATTTCCAAAACATGTGTTTTATAAAAAATAAAAAAATAGAAACGTCTGGGAAATGCTTTCCCATTTTCTCCTGTTTTCATCTTTTTCAAGCTCTCCCTCAATTCTGCTTTGTCAAGTATATCGCACCACCCTTTCACCCCAGTACCCTAGCTTAGTTACATTTTAAAAACTAAAAATGATTTGTTTTTAAATAAAAAAATAAGCACACCCTTACACTAACACGCCACTCATAACAATATGAACAAAGGGGGAATACACAAAAATGGAGAATCACTGAATTAACACATAGAAAAGCTAAAACTGCTTTGAAGGTGGAGTCATAAAACCAACAATGTGCAAGCTCAGTGCGATTATTTGAAGATAAGAGCAAATGCATAAAATTGTAACGAAGAAGAAAGTGGCAAACGATACAGCAAAGAGAAGAAAGCATAATTGAAGATAACAAAAAGAAGAATCATGGTATGAGAGAGAGAGAAAGACCTGAGAAAGTTGAAGAAGAGAGAAATAGGGAATCTGTGAAGAGCATTTGGGTGGTGAATGGAAATGGTGGAATCAATAGCATTTGGGGTTGATAGAGTTAACCAACCACTAAGCAGCAAAACCCTTCGCCATTGTCCCTTTTCTGTTGATAATTCGTTTTCATTGAATTTTTTTATTTTTAATTGCAGAAATAAATTTGTGTGTTTTTAGTCAAAAACATAAATTTTTTTCTTTTTTTTTTTAACTGCACACAATTTTATTTCTAAACATATACTATTTTTCAATGAAAAGTAATTATTATCAACTAAAAATTTGTACTACATTTTCATCTTTATACGTTTTTATCCCAAGAAATTAAATGTTAATGTGTATTTCTAGAATATTAGTTAAAAATCAAAGTATTCCTTTACAAAAAGAAAAATTACTCGTAATTTTCAATACTACTTTAATGTAATTTTAATAAATAAAAAATATGATTTTAATTTTCATTCAATATAAGTGTAAAAAATTGTATACAGTATATAACTAGAAAATATGTTAGATATTATTTTTAAAAAACTTATTATAAAAGTAATAAATTTATCATAGTAATTTATGATAGAAAGTGGACAAATTTTATAATTTTAATATAATATAATTAAATTTGAAATTTATTGTTTATTAATTTCTCAATTACTATTCTTAAAGTTTAAAAAATGTATGAGTACTTCAAAGATTTAAACATTTTAGTCAAAAGGTATTATAGGTTGTAGATTATTTTTAATATTAATATTAAAGATATAATCAAATTTTCATAATTCATGTTTTCTTTTACCAAAACAACAAGATGTGAATTATGAAAGTTTGATTATATCTTTATAATTTACATCTATTAAATATATGAATAAGGTAATAAAATTTGAAAAAAAAACGTTTTCTATTTAGTTAATATAAATATTTTTTATTGAAGAATTAACTAACTAATAACTTAAACTATAAAAATTAAACACATTATAGTTGGATTTTTTATATACTTAAATTTAGTGAGCGTATTATACATAATAAATTTGTATTTTATATAATTAAAATTTATAATAAATAATTATCTTGAATGCATTAATTATATTTAAAATATAAGCTAAAATATTATTTTGATTGATTATGTTTTTATATTTTTCTAATTTGATCCTTTATATGTGAATGAATCCTTGTTGATCTTTCCGTCAATTTATACCGAGATTGTCAAAATTTTAAATAATTAATTTATAAATAATAATAAATAAAAACTTTCACAATCTTTGTTATTAAAAATTTAAAATTATAAACCAATATCTGTCGCTCTCAATCTAAGCAATTTTTTTATAAGCAAAAAATTTTGTTAATTTAAGTGTATAACAAAACCATAAGATGTGTCAATCCTACAAAGAAACCATCCATGCACACATGAACAAAACTTAATATCCTCTTAAGTCTAAGGTGTTAGAATAACTTAAGCAACCAGATAAGGAAACTTACACTAAACTTTAACCTAAAACCTTAAGACTCAAGTTTATGGATTTTCTTCTTATGCTCAACTTTTTTACTTCTACTCGGATGTGGGACTTCACCTTCAATAATTTTGATGGGAAAATAAGTCAATACAATAACAAACTTAATAACACAATGCAACGGAAATAAATTCTCCCAAACTTGGAAGAACATGTGAGGAACACCAATCAAGTATAGAGCGCAAAATAGAAATGAAAAAAACGCAGAGACACAATTTATTTAACGTGGAAAATCCCTCAATGCGATAAAAACCACACGTCATCTAGGCCAAAGAAATAACTTCACTATAATCAATAAAGATACAAGAAATTCTCTAACAAATGCACTAAAACGTGCTACAAACAGTCAAATCAAAACAAACCTTCAATTGATATAACAGAGACAAGAAGATAAAATCTCAAGATATAGAGCAGATAATGCGAAACACTTATCTCTATAGATATCTTTTTCCCGATCCAATCGAACAATTTAAAGTATCACGCGCATAGAACCTTCTGTCCAAAAATCAGCCCAATCCAACGGTGAATGAATTCGCAGTTATAATATGAAAAACGCTCTCAAGTGGGTATGCAAAAATTAAGTGATTTTCCTCTTCTTTCTTTCTCTCAATGTTTTGTAACTTTTTTTTTTTTAAGTGAGTCTCTCAGTATCTCACTCTCTAATCCGACCCCACTCCACTTAAATAAGTGAGAGAAAACGGGAGGTCAAAAACCCGAATTATAGGATTAATTATACTTGGATGCATTTAAAATTAAAGTTTTAAAAGTTAATGTAAATTTCATATTTTTATACTCTACTTTAATTAAAATATTTCATCTCTTTTCATTTCAATTCATTCTTACCCCACTTTCGTCTCTTTAAACGAAAGACACCTTCTTAAGTGTCTAAAAAGCAGTTTTATTATGATAACAAGCCGTGATAAAATTATGATCCACTACCAACACTTTCAGCTTCTGTGTCTGTCATACATATTCTAATCAAAATTCAAAATTGTCTTCATATTATAATGCAACCGGCGCCAGAAAATCTCCAATATACATAAACAAGCAATGATCGGGGCAAGAGAAAGTTAAAGCATTAGTAATTTGGTACAATCGTTTAAGTGAAGAATATTAATTTTAGGATTTCATTTTATTTTCTTGAACACGCAGCCAATATTAGTTTCAGTAACTAGCAATAAACTTCTACATGTTCACGCCCTTTGGTTTATTTCATCAACATGAATACGTAAATGGCCATTGCTGAGTGATAATTATTAGCTTACACGCTGAATGATAATTATTAACACACACACACATATATTATATTGCACAATATTAATACAGCCATACAGGCAACTATGATTTTATTTATTTGACATTGAAAATGTCATCAAACTATATATATTTACTATATTCCACTAACTAGTTACTCATTTGAAAAACAGTCATCTAATCCTTGATTGGTCACGAACTTGCTTGAGCAATTGTGTTACTGTTCCCTTTAGTTGGCTTTGGCATTAGTCTCAGTTTTTTCCATGTCATGCTTCCTTCTTGCTTTTGCATCATGGAGTTTTGTTCAAGCAAAACACAAGAATATCCACCACAACCAACTCCTCTATGTACTAAAATCTAAATAAAGAACTGTCATCGGTTACACATGTAGATCCTTAATTTTAATTTACTCATAAAGGGCAACTTAGGGTCTTTCTCAATGATCTCAATTTCTTTTTGGCCTTCTGGGCGTTGGTTTGAACTCTTCCATTCACTTCCTGATCTAAATGCTGCACAAGGTGATTAGAAGTTCAGAACTTAAAACTACAGCTGTTTGGTTAAACTGTAGATAGAAATTTTTCTATAATTTATCCTTATGGGAAATAAAATAATTGATCACATTGTTGTACATACTAGTTAATATTTGTAATTTGCTTGCTAGCCAATATTAATATTAAATATATGGTTCGCATATTGAATTGTTCTTATGGTTATGGAAATTGAAAGGACAACCTTACAATCAAGTTTACCTAAATATAAGAACAAATAAATGTATGTAACTGAATGAGCATGTTAGTTACCTGTTGCTTTCTTCTCCTCTCAAGATCGGCCTAGAGATAGAAGCATGATCCATGTTAGATATGAAATTACTATTAGTACAATAAAGAAAAAGAAAAAAAGAAAAATATTCAACATTATTGATCAAATTATTAATCAAAGTACAATTTAGTAGGCATACCAGAGCTAGTTTAAGTTGGCCGTTCTCTTCTTTCAATTGGTTCAATTCTGCTTCCAGTTCAACAGTGTATGCCTGCCAAGGCAAAAATAGATAAAGGTTATGTCACGCAAAGGAAGGTCATCACTCATCAACAATAATCTGTAGAATATTTACAGATTATGAAATCTAGTTAAGGCAAAATACATATAAATTTCTTAAAATATTTAATCTTGGCCATTCCTTTCTCTTCCACTTCCCCCACCCCCACCCCATTTACATTCAATGGTTCATATAGCTTTTGTGAAGATAAGAATGAATTAACAAGCAAGCATTTTGTTTTATAAAAGTTTAAAATTTGTTAACCCTGTGGTGCAATTTCATTTGTTACCCTGCAGTGCAATTTTATTCCTTCTGTTTGAACGTTTTGGGAAGTTTTATAAGGGCAAGAATTCTCAAAAGTTATCCCTACTTATCTTTCGTGGTGATGATCCCTACTTATGTACCTTTTCCCCCATCACTATTAAACAGTTTATCATTAATTGAAAAAAAAAGAGGCTATTCTCACATCTTTTTACCCTACCCCTTTACACCCTCTCTTTTGTCAATAAAGGAGGAAAAAGTTAATCAATAAAGAAGATGTAAGCAGTAGTGTAAAAGAATATAATGTTAAAAAAAAGGACTGTTATAATTAATCTGCCTAACTCCCTTTACCAAATTATCAGCTGTGGGGGAACTCTCCAACTGAAAACCACAATGCACCTAGGCATGTTGCAGCCAACAAAATGCTCTCCATAACATTCTTATTGACAATTTGACATCATCACAAAACCTATCCCAGTGGCTAGTGCAATGACTTACAAGAATAAATATTGTAAAGGATGAATATATGTATGGCATGTATTCACAAGAAGCAATGCACATTGCACAGTATCTCTAAGAAGTAAGAATCAAATAAGCAGCAAGTATAGTTTTCATAAGATGAATAATTAATAAGACATCTAGCTACATAATAATTAATGCAGTTTGTGAAATCAATCAACAAGGTATATATATATACCTGTTTTCTTGCTCTAGATCTGGCTGCTGATTCTCTGTTCTTGATCATCCTCCTCTGCCTTCTCTCCACCACCTTCTCCACAGGACCATCCAACACCCTCTTTCTCCCTCTCAACATACTCATGTCCATCCCAAACTGCCCACCAGAGTTTTCGCCGGTTCCTATCCCCTCCGGCGAAACCGGGCTAACCGGCGCCACCACTCCCATATTACTCACTGCCGCATAGCCACCGCCACCATTCACCACCCTCCCTCCAAAGCAAACCCCCGGCGCCCCCGGTGGATACCCAACATCCCTCTTTCCATTTCCAGCATACCCTGAAGACTCCGCAATTGCACCACCAACACCAACACCAACACCACCCTGAGGCACCGCCTGGTAAGGCGGTGCAACCACATTTCTACCACCACTGCCAACACGGACGCCACCGGCCATCCCCATCACCGGCCTACCGACAAAAGAAGCCCCCATTGTAGGGTTGTTATTTGGATACATGCCATATTGTTGCACATGCTGATGTGCTGAAGCTTGAACAGGCATTGCAGCCATTCCACCCTGTTCCCTAACTACCCCAGCTTTAACCAAGAAATCCTCCAAAGTCATCTCTCCAAACGTAGGTTGGCGAGGGGCAGATTCGGTATTCTGTACATTATTATTATTATTACTGCCACAATTGTTGTTAGTGTTATTGTTCTGTTGCTGTTGTTGTTGAGATTGTTGTCCTTTGTGTATCTCAGACCAAACCTCGTCCACTGTTTTCCTACACAAAGGTGCAGGAAGTGTTAGAGAACCTTGCCGAGGAAGGCTTGGTTCCTTCCTTATCACACCTTTCTCTGTTGAAGCTTCTAAAGACAAGTTGTTGTGGTTAGAGACGGAATTGTTCAAAACTTGATTCTCTTCTGCACTCCATATGCTGCTGAGGAACTCGTCCATGTTCATGGACCCAAAATTCTTGCCATTCTCCCATAGAGTGTGTTGGAACTCGTCGAGGGTGAGCGAGTATATTGAAGAAGATTGTCTTCCTAGTGATGAGAATGGGTGGTTCTTGTTGTTGTTGTTGTTTTGTTGTTGTTGCTGCTCCTCCAATTGTAGCGGCGATTCTACCTCGTTTTGGGAATTCATCTGAGACTCAGGCACCACCATATGCTCTTCTTGATTTCTCTCTTTTTTCTCTTTGCTGCAAAGAGTTCAAGTCAAACACAACCTCTTAAGTGTTGTTTGTGAAAGGTCAAAAGATGATAATAACTCACCCCCATACTATTCAATCATATTGAGTTAAATCCCTTTATAGAAAAGATAATAATATAGCAACATTATTATGATGGTGATCTTTCTTGTGATGGAAGTAGTAAACTCTGTGTCATATTCAACTTTTCCCACAAAGTCAATGGAGCTACTAACACTAAATTTATTCTCAGTAACTATATTTGGATATCTACAAATCTACTCTTTTCTTATATGATACCAGCATATTATTAGGTATACTATAAAATTCTTATAAAGAAGAGAGAGAATTGTGGAATAAAATACACATGACGTAACAGAGAGAAATAAAAAGAAATAATAAATTCATTAAAGTAAACTGTGAAGATAATTTAATATATTTATTTTAGTTTTATGGTTACAAATAAATTTTTTCACTTTTTCTTTTTAGTCATTCATTTTAGCTTTATGACGAAGCATACCCAATTTTGTTCAAATGTAAGAACACAAGTTAGTAAGAAAAAACATACCAGTTTATAGATATTTTTTGTTAATTCTTATTTTGTCATTGTGTTACTAGAGTCTAGATATAAATACAAATAGCACAATCAAAATGACGGAAACGTGTCAATCATCAGTGATGAGCTGCTTCAAGACAACAACGCCAGTTTCGCTTGTGGATGTTGCGCGAGAATTACACACAGATATTTTCCATTTCTTAGGTCTATCACTAATGCCACTGTAGTGACAATTGTACAATATCCATGACTTTTAAAATAAATAAAAAAAAATCATCATAAAAATTAATAAATTTACCATGTATTTGTCCGAACATAACATATTTTCTCATAAACAAATTGCACCTTAATTTTATGAGTGATTATATTTTACAGCTAAATGCTCTACACTTCTATGAATAATGAAAACAGCACTGCATTCTGGTGAGCGCAACAATATCAACGGTTAGTATTCAATGAAATAAAAAAAGAAAGAAACAAAGAAAACTTTGAAATAATATAAAATTGAGTTGGAGAGTTGTGCCTTTCCCAGAGAATCAACTCCTTTTTCCTTTGTCGGGTGCAACAAAGCATATGAAAATATTTTGCGTAACATTTACTATTATCCAAAACTAGATGATGGAGATACAAATGTTGATCTTGATTCTTGTTCCACTGAGGAGAAATTTTTTTTTTCTCCACTGAATCCCACTTACAAATTACTACAAAGTCAAGAATATTATGAGTATCGAGTAGCACGGAAAGTTGGAACCTGCACCGCTACCCTTTGTCTAGTGCCTATAAATATCGAAGCAACTACCGGTTTTATTGGCATATAACAGAGAAGTGCAGTAGGTAATAGGTATGGACCTCCATAACCATTACTGTTGCACCAAATGGAGAGCTAAAGATATAGATCTACAACCTTGTTATATTTTTTTTTCCCGCAAGAATTAAACAAGATCTTACACATTCTACTTAATCAACATTCTGTTTAATCAATTAAACTAGAATTTCTTAATTATTAAGATCATGTTTGAGTGCATATTTGATTTACAGTTTTCAACTTATTGTGATGTGCACTCCAAATACAGATCCATCGAATAATAAAAACAAAAATAATGATTTTAATCATTTTGCAAAAGTTTTTTTACCTCAAAAGTCACAAAAACAACAGCAATGATTTTGATCATTTGCAAAAAAAAAAAAAAATTCTCCTCAAAAGTCATTTTCTACTTGATTTTCAAACATGCTATGATTTTCAGAAGCTTTAGAAAATTAGGGTAATTTTTGCGTAAACTTCTCTGTAAATGCTAATAAGAAAAGAAAAAGATAAAATGCAATACGTTTGAAAATAATCTATGAAGTTTAATACTATAAGTTATAAATTAAGCTTACTTTTTTTTCTTATACAAGTTTATAGACAAATTTCAGTATTTCACTCTTTAGGTGCCTTACGAAGGTTATAGTAATAACAATAATAATAATAAACAATTCAAAAACATGTCATCCCTTAAATATCATGTTCACATTAGGCACCGAAAATACCAAGTGGCTCAAATATTGATATGATATTGACAAAAGTTTATTTTTCAGCACAGTCATCAATTAGTAAAAAAAACTGTTATATGAATTTTAGTAATTATTATAAAAATTAAGAAACTTATTAAAAATAAAAAAGTATAGTGATTGAATGAGAATACATTTTTATTGAAAAAAACACACATGTTAAAAAAAACTTGACATGGAATACTCGAAAGAAGAAGAAAAACATAATGAAAAACGAGATTAAGGTATACCAAACCAGCTGATCCAATAAAAAAATAGCTGATCCAGTCAACAATTAATTAATCATTGTAATACTCTCTCTACACTTTCTATTATTAATTTAAATTTATAAAAAAAAGTATAAAATCATTAGTAAAACTCAATAAATAAGAAATGACACCCTAATTAAATTTTTTTATTAAATTTCAATCCACAATATAGAGTGTATTAGAAAATGTAAAATATGCATGCTAGCTACTACCAAATCCTAATGCTTGCACAGTTGCAAGAACATTCAAATAAAGAGAATTAAATCCCACAAAATCAAACCAAAAACATCAGCTACCAACTTAAGGACCGAACATGCATCCTGTGTCTTTGTTAAATCTGTATCTTATTATTCAAACCAAAAGATAGAAAGAAACCAACCAAGGTGCAATGAAAAACACAGGATCAACAGGTATACATATACAATTACATTTCACAATAAAATAAAATAAAATAAAAAACAGAGAAAAAGAGATACCTGAAAACAACACCTTCACCCAAAAATGCTAGTAAATGATGATCCTAAGCGAAACACGTTCCTTGCGTACCCCAAAATAAATTTAGAGAGTGAGGGTGTGAGGAAGTGAAAAATAAGAGTTTTTGTTTTAGATGTTTTTCAAAATGGTGGCAGCACTTACACAGTGTATATATGTTCAAACTCACAAACAAAGACGCCACAAAAGCTAGCACAGCGTTATTATTATTATTATTATTAAAGAATAAAAGAGTTGTTAAATGACGCAACGTATTATATATAAATTGTGGAATTTAGATTGTCCCATGTAGAGAGCAAAAAAAATCAGAGACCAAACATTGCAGCTTTCGCCACGTTAAGGACAGGTGTCGTTTATGTAACCTAGTTTTGGTGAAGACACTGCTTTCAGCTCAACACGTATACGTACCCTTTAATTTGTTAATTTCTTTCTCCTTTTTTTTCTTCTTTTTTTTCCCTTAGAAATTAATGTGAGTGTGTACGCTTTGATTGTGAGGTATTGGATGCTACGACAAACCACGAAGAGGATATGTATTTGTGGTGAACAACATACCTTGGTAGTGGTGATTTATGAATCTTTTTCAGTTAATTACTTTCTATGCCATGGCAATTTTCTTGGGCGATATAGTTTTTCCGCATTTTCTCTGTTGTGTTGTGTTGTAGAATGAGACATATATAATATATAAGTGACTAGTTTCGCTTTTTTCTTTTTGAAATAAAGTTTGAATGCAAACATTTCGATAAGGGAAGATAATATAGTTAAATAATACTTTAAGTGCATGTTTAAATTAGTTTAGAAAACAATTTTATAGAGAACTTTAAAATGATTATTTTTTGAGAACTTCAAAATGATTATTTGTATGAAGAAGTATTTATAACACCCACAACCTATTTTTTTTTTTCAAAGGAGCCACAACCTATATTAAATAATGAATTCAAAATAGGTAGGTTCAACTAGTTTAATCGAAAATAAATTCTTTAATTTATTGCTGTGATCAAAACTTTTGTTGCATTGATCAATCGGTGGTCACAAATTAATTAGTAACCAACTTATTTTATTATAATTTTGCACAATTTGAAAAAATTTATAAGAGGAATCACATTGATGATAGATGACTGACAAGAAAAAGGTTAAATTATAATTTTTTCATAATTTCTTAAAGTCATATTTTTTATTTTTTTTAGATTTTAATTGTAATATTTAATTCTCTTAATTTTATAAATTAATAATTTTAGTCTTTCTGATATTCTGGTAAGAGTTTACTAATTTGCTTCTCTATACACATCTCTTTTACCTCACCTCTATTATTGAATCATCTTACCAATACTAACACCATATTAGAGTTTATAATCTTTTATTAAAGTTTTTTTAAATAATTCATAATTTAATATCTTTGATAATCATAATTATTAGTTAATAATCTATCAGAGAGACCAAAATCGTAAATTTATAAAATTAAAAAGACTAAATATTATACTTAAAAATTAAAAGAATCAAAATTATGAATTCAAAAAACTAAAGAGATGAAAATTACAATTTAACCTAAAAATAAACTCTTATTTTGATTTGGTAAAAGACATGGAAATGCTCTATCTCATACTCGTAGACTTGCTAAGCTAGCATTTCATTTTCATGATTGTTGTTGTACAAAAGACATGCACCATCAGATATCCTGTCTATATATTTTGGAATCTGATGTAATGGCTTTGTCATCTGAGAGTGTGTTTAAATTATAGTTGCATTCAACTGAATTCACATTTAATTCAATCCATCCCTCACACAACTTTTATGTTTGCACATTGTTTCTAAACACACACCAAATAATATGATATCAATCTTTAGAAAAAGAAATAATTGTTATCAAAATCAACTAATTTAACATATATGTCATTTTGTAACTAAATAAACATATAAAAGAATTTTACATTATTAATACCTGTATTATTTATTTATCATTTTGTACGCTTTTTTTTTCTTATCTTGTTGTCCTATTTTCTTGATCTAACTTTTCCACCCATTACATAGTTTTCCGTATATATGTTCCTATCTAATAGAATAGTTATAGAATATCAATATATAATATTTATAATTATATTATTATGCAATATCTCATATTATTAGTGTAAAATCACAATTTTTATATCAACAATTTAATTTTCAATAAATGAAATTCAGATACTAATACTTATGGTGTATAATAACAAGAAGCATGACACAGAAACCCAGAAAGCAGAAATGTTTGACGCGGTCGAGTGAAACCCTTTCTACTGTTCTAATGCACTCAAGAATCTATTGCGACCAAGATGCATGCCCCATACATATGTCTCTTTCTGATGTAGAAACAAGATGCACATGCATGGCATGGCATATCCTGCACACGTACGGAAGCATGAAAACGTGCTTCCTCTCAAACAAGACATCTTTTCCCACGCGTGAGATTCCCAATCTGGGAGATTATGGGCTGGCCTTGCTCTCTCACCATGGCCCAAGCATATTCTGGGCCCCAATACTAAAATCAAACATATGGGATTTCAGGTTGTTGCTACCTGCACCCTATTATGTTTTACCTGCACCTCCATGATTTTCAATATCTCAAAATTACCCTGCTACTTCTTCTTCTTCACCCCCTAACACTGTACCTCCTTCGCCTCTACTTCTCCCGTCACTCTTGTTTTATGTTGCAATTAATACCTGTTATTACACGTTACATGATATACAAGATAGCTTTCAAAAGTTTAACTTCAGAAAGGAAAAGAAAGAGGAAGAATGAAACTTGTAACTTTAACACAATTCTAGTGATAGTACAAATAGTCAGGCCATGGAAATAAAAACAAATTCAAAGAGACTACAGAGACAATACAACCAAGTGAAATAATGAATTAAGGACAGAAAGAAAACATGGGTGCAGCAAGCATGGGTCAACATTTCACTAAGTTTGAAGCCCACCAAATATAAAGGTCATGCTTTTCTCACACTCCTTTTCTCTAATTTCACACTCATACTTGTTTATTTATTTTTGTTTACAAAAATTTCCTTGTCTAAAACAAATTCTAGTTGTGTAGTATACATATTGATTCGTTAAAAATTGTGGCACTGGATCGGACAAGTGTAATTTTCATGTTTGATTGAGAAAAAATCATGGATGACACAAATGAAAAATGAAAAGATGGACAACACAAAAACCCATTTTTTTTGTTATTCAATAAATTATTGGACAACTTTTTATCTCAAATACAAATTATTAGAAGACAAAACTATCCGTTTTATCTTAAATACAAGCAATCCATATAATAAAAGATAAATAGATAGCTACTTTAGTGCCGTGAATGCAAGAGATATACAAGAAGCAGCTTCAATTATTTTTCAAAATGTTTCCAATTTCTTTCTTATTAATTAGCTGATGAATTTCAATTCACCAAAAAAAAAAAATAGCTGATTAATTTCTAAGAATAATCAAGGCTTAGTTCCATTGGCCATTTATTTTCCATGGGCTTTTAGCTCAAAGATGCAGAGTTGCAGATTTATTTTATTTTTTAACAACGAGGACAACAAAGTTCGAATTGACTTATATTAAAAAAAGTTTGAATTTATAACTTTGTATAATCTACCCAAATTTTGACTCTTAGACCTATCCTAATGTGTTTCCGCTTTCCGGTTACCATTCATATTGACACAACAACGTGTAAAAAATAAGTAACAAATTCGATCATATATAATGATTCACATGCATAGACTTTCTTCCCTCTAATTGTCTTTTTTTTTATATCTGAAAAGTTTAGGTATATTAAATCTCAGAAGTTCATCATGCGACAAAATTCGTTAAATATTTATAAAAATACTTACATATTATTTATCAATAAAATTTTCACATCAATAACATGATTGGAACTCACATCTTATAAATCCTTATAAGATATGAGTATAATTTTTATGAATTGGATCAATTTTTATTCATATTTTTGTTTTCTTTTCAATTGAGACGCATGTATAAAATAAAATGCATTCCACAATCCTACCACTCAACAACAGTATTATATATACTTAATTTGTCTCATTTTATAGGCTTAAACAGTATTAAGTACAGGACCACGATCCCCTCCCTCCACTAATATTGCTGACAAATAATCACGTCACCGATGCGTGGATTAAAGTTCATCATTCTAATTTTGCCAACTCGATCGCATGCCTAGCTTCCTTCACATACAAGCAAAGCAATGAGAACAGCACATTACATACAATCGATGGATGCATGGCACGAGCACATGAATTCAATGGCTCACTAATGTAACAACGTGGTGGTGCACGCAGAGAGAATTTCCTGTTTAATTAAAACACAGATTCCTAATTAATCATTCTAATCATGGTTGTTGTCAGCGCCGCTTTATACATGGCGTGGAATAGCCTATGATTTAATCGCTTTTCATTAATTTAAATAAGTACTTATAATCCTACGGATGAAAATAAATAAATTCTTATAATACAGCAAATCACGTACTTGTAATAAAAATCGACCATTAGTACGTACGTAGGACCTTATATGCTTGAATCATGGTTTAGAAACATTAATTAATGTGAGTTGGTATAATAAGTGATTAAGGATTCTGAGTTAACTATATATCATCTTTCTATGGAACGAGTTTGATTTTTCTATATCTTACTAAAATCTTATAACTGGTGGATAATTATTTTCAGGAGATCTTTAATTTTAGTACTGAGAAACTAATTGAATAAGGGTAAAATTGATGATTGCCATTTAGATCTATCCAATAATCCTTTACGTCTTTGATGGAAACCTCAATATGTCATTGACATTCTACCCTGTAATATTGAGTACTTCATATTGAACTAGTTTTAATACCAAAAGAAACATTAATTGCAGAATATGTGCCTAAGATCCTGTAATAAAGCTCTTGCATCTTATACCATGTAATCATTCCAAGAGCGTAGTGCAGTTCATTTAAAAAGCTTCTTAAATATTAAAATATATCACATGAGATATCCATTTCATTTTTCTATATAATCCACCTCAACACACTCTTTGTTCAACACGCAAGTTTAGCCAATACAATACTGAACCAGAAAAGGAAAGAGGCAAAAGAACAAAAGAGATCTGAAAAATGTTTTCAAGAAACACCCTTTGGCTTTTCCTTGCAATTTTCTCCCACAGTGTGGCCATTTCATTTGCCTCTGACCCTGATCCAGTCCAAGACTTCTGCATACCAAACCCAAGATTTGGTGCCATCAAAACAGCACATAACATGCACTACATTCTCCCATGCAAGAACTCCTCCGAGGTCATCACTGAGGACTTTGTCTTCTCAGGACTCACAAAAGCCTCAGAGAACTTCTCAAACACAGGCCTAGCTGTGGTCTCAGCAAACCCTACCAATTTTCCAGGGCTCAACACTCTAGGCTTGTCTTTCGCGCGAGCTGACATCGAAGTTGGTGGCATCAACCCACCCCATTTCCACCCCCGAGCCACGGAGCTGGTTCATGTGCTGCAAGGAAAAGTGTACTCAGGTTTTTTTTTTATCAGCAAATTAATATTAATTGTTAATTATCAGTATCTCATTTTCCATATCTTTTAATGTTTTAATTTTCTATTTTTTGCCCAAAAATAATTAATGTTTTAAGATTTTAAAGTCCAATTAATACATTTTTCTTAGAAATACCCTTATTCAATACTCATTACTAATGGTATAACTACCAAATATCAAGGTATTGAATAAGAATTTTAATTCAAATATAATCATTTTTAGTTTCATTAAATATTTTCGAATGTATATGTAATAATCTTAAACATTAAGTATATACTAGTTTTTTATGTTAGTGGGGACAATTCGTAGTGAGGATCTCTTCCTTCTTTCTTTGTTTTTGGCTACTAAATCAATCTTACAATCTCGTGTACTCAGGTTTTGTTGATTCCAACAATAGGGTGTTTGCTAGAGTGCTTGAACAAGGAGAGGTCATGGTGCTCCCTAAAGGGCTAGTGCACTTCATGATGAACGTTGGTGATGAACCTGCCACATTGTTTGGAAGCTTCAATAGCCAAAACCCTGGTATTCAGAAGATACCTTCTGCTGTGTTTGGCTCAGGGATTGATGAGGAGCTTCTGCAGAAGGCTTTTGGATTGAGTTCTAAGCAGATTGGGATCTTGAGGAAAAAATTTGATCCCAAGACATCAAGGTAGATAAATAATTAATATAAAGGTAGTTCCTGTTGGTCTATTTACCTTTCAGGGTTTGAGTCATATCTTGGGGTTTAAGTTTTCTTGCTTCTTTCTTTGTTTTGAAGAGTTTTCAACCCCCTGTCCCACTTTTTGTGTCTCGTTGTAGTATTACAATACTATATAAGTGAAGAATATGATTGGTCACACTATCTTGTATTGAAACTCTGAAGCAGCAAAGAATCCATCCCTTCTCTCTCCCCATAAAGTTAATTAATAAGATTCAAAAAAAAAAAAGATAGGAAAATTTTCAATTAAGATACTTAATTGTTTTTATTGTTGTTCTCTAATTAAAATTGGGCGTTCATCTCAATGATTTTTATATATAATAAAAAATTGTATTAAAAATCATAATTTATCAAAAGTAAAATTCTAATTTTGATCGGATAATAATACTAACAAACTCATTGGCGGAGTGAATCAAACCAAAATTAAAATAAGATGTAAAAGTATAAGTTTTATACTATTTTATTATTAATTTCACTCATTTTTTCTCTCTTTTACCTTTACCAAACATAGGAGTAAGGAGTTATATTATATATGTAAGGTTTGCCCCCAGAAGCTGGGTAATTAGACTTTTGGGTGGTGAACTAGTGATATTTTTTTTTAATATATCTTGGGTGGTGATATTTTAAAGGAATGAAGGTTGCTTAAGCACATGATGATATATGATTTATGACAAGGAATAGTGCTGCGTGGCAACCTAATGAGCTGCTAACTATTTTTTTACACCCCAAATACTTCAAAAGTCGTCATAGGCTTTTTGCAAGAGATGATAGCAATCATAAGGCTTTGCCAATTAAGAAAAACATTTTAGGCAACACTGCCAAAACAAACACATGACATCATGAAGCTTCAAAATCTATAAATTAATGAGAAAACAGCATTTTTTTTATTCTTTAATTTGTTGGCAAGTGGAGGACATGGTTTTGATTACAATTCAGAAAAGCCGAAGCTATGCCTATCGTGAGACACCCAGCAACGCGCACGAATTATTCTTTCGTATGCTACAAATTTACTTCTGAATTCTTATGGGTGGCATTATGTTTGGCATTACACGTGACATGGAAAAGGGTGAAATCGACTAAAAACATTATTGATAATTATATATCCCTCTTTCTAGAATTTAGAAAGAATTCAAGTTCAGACAAATAACACTCAGTATTCTGTACCTTTTTCATATGACTCATACAGACGTTTTAGGTTATTAGTATAATGTTTTAATTAATTAAATTAATGAGTCAATTATATTATAAAATAAATAATATTATTATATATAATATTAAAATTTTTAATGTATATTTAATACGCATGTAAATTTAAATAATAAATTTTATGACAATTAATTTTAATATAAATTATACGAATTATTTAATCCGTATAATTTTTTATAAATAAATAATATTTACTATTATAAAATTTAATATATATTAAAATTTGTAATAGTAAAAAAATTTAATGCACAAATGAGTTATTTAACATATTAATAATTTAAAAAAACAAAATTTTAAGGAATTAAAAAAATAAAAATAAAAAACCAAAAAACCAATACGGATCAAATTGATTCATATGTGAAAAATCTACTTACGAATCACCACTCAGCCAGAAAAAGTAACTTAAAAAGGAACAACGAGTCAGGGACATTTTGGATATTAATCAAAAATGCTGAGTGCACCTAACAACATCCAAACAAAGAAAAACACTCACACAACCTTAATGCGCTGACCCAATAACTAAATCTCAAAAAGATATTTACCGAGAACCCTTAAACCGTGAATGAACCTAAATATGAAGAAGTGTATTTCACAAGATATTTTATTTAATTTTTAGTCTTTTTATTAATTACAAAATTTATTTGACTATTGGACAAATAAATTTTTTTTAGTAGTTTTTTACTTTGTATATTTATTTCCTTTTTGTCTTTAGATATTTATTTGATTTTTTAATATTTTCTATTTAAAGTCAAATTTTATTATTTTTTTATATAATTTTATATTTTTCAACTGCTGTAACATGTAATTTTATCAAACACTTATAATTTAATAAGATAATTTTTTAATTTTTATCAACTAATTTTTCAATTTTCAATTAACTTTTTAATTAATTTTATCAGATGCATTGTAAAGAATTTGATAAGATTTTTGTCCAAAGTCCGAACAATATCCTCCAAGAAACATCAAAATAACCAAATCAAGAAGCATATATAGACATAATGGGATTGAATATATTCTCTCTATCTGTGATCCTCCATTTGCAAATCAGAGTAATTTGAACGTCAAAATCCTTGCAAGCACACCACTGAAGTCTATGGAAATTTCATTCGAATATTTCAATTCCAAACACTGGTGCTGAACATAACCATGCTTGCTTTGGATGATGGGTGTTCAATTTAGATCATAACATGAACTATTTTTCCTTTTTTTCTCATCTATTTATCTATCCCATCATCTATATCTGTCAGTTGTTTTAATATATGAACCACAAACTTTACAGACATTTAGAACCGTTGAAAAATGAAAATAATTAGGATGTGTCCAAATTAATGTCAAGTACATGGCGTTGAGGATTGATTTCTGCTATAGAACAATCAGGCATTTAAAAGCCAAGCAGAGTGAGCGTTGATAAGAATTGAATCATTGTGAACATTGTTCTGCTTCCAAATAATAACCCAAGAAGTCTAAAACTGGTTTTGCAAAATAGTGATGTTCATCGCCATTGTGTCAGCTTGAGAGTAACTTGAACAAGTCAACTTCTGTTAAATAACTTCCCACACAAAAGAGTAAAGTTCATATAATTATTAAGAAGTAATAGGATTCTTCCTACCATTAAGTGTACTCAAATATTGTTCAAAGTTGATCATACATCATTCTGTTCAACAGTGAATTCTCCAAAACTGAGATATTAAATGCCGAAACTGACCTGAGATAGACAGTAACCAATATAGAAGCCGCCAACTTCGCACTGACAGTAACTAACATAGAAGAAGCCTACTTTGCACGTAAAAGTGACTTAATGATAGTATCACTCATACCATCAGCATGAGCAAACATGTGACCAGAACCTTGGAGTTCATGATAGTGAATCCATGGAAGCTTTTGCGCTATGTATCGTTGCAATGTAACTGGAACCATCAGATCCTCATCTCCATGCCAAAGATGGACAGAGCCTTCATTATTTGGAAATGGGTTTTCAAGATCAAGGGGACTATATTCCCAGTTACCGAAACCAATATTTAAGTCGCGGTGGAGGGTTTCATAATCACCTTGCTGTCTTACCTGTGCCTATTGAAGCCACACAAAAAACAAAATTTATAAATCTCTATAAAGAATTGAGGTAAGAAACTGATGTTTAAGGGACTTAAAAGAGCTAAAACTTTTCCAAGCCAAATATGCTAACAGAAACAAGGCATGTTGTTAGATATTATGAGAGGAAATTATTTAGTTGAAGACAACTACAGAACTTCAAGCACGCTCAATTAAAATGAGGCTAATCAAATTCAATGGTTCAATTAATAAACCACCATTTCTTTATTAGTGGAAGAAATTCAGGGCACTTACGAAAGTAAAAAGTTCCTTTAGCATTAGTCAGATAACTGAAAAATCAAATATCAAAAGGGCATGTAACAAAGCACTATCAAATCAAACTGTGTGCACAAGTAACAAATTGTCTTGTTTCAACAAAAATATACATGGCAAAAGTCTTTCCCCTGTAGGTTGGATAAACTACACAGATTAAATGATGTCATAGTGCAATGCTTCAACACGAAATAGCATGCATAAAAATTTAGAATTTCTGCATCCCTTAATTACAGTGGAACCTTTAAAATTCAATTTGTTACTCAAAGATCCATCACAAATTGTGAAAGAACTCAATATAGTATCTGTGAAATCAATAAACTTTAGGAAGTTATCCGTGGGATGCAGAGAGAAAAATTGACAAACACAAGACAATAGCTACTTGAGAAATACAAGACAATAATATCATGAAGATTGATTTACCTGCTATGCCAACCTAACAAGGTCACAAGTGGTAGTGCTCTAACAATTTTCTAAATAAGTAGCTTACGTAATTTGAAGATAAAAGAATTAATAGAATGAGGATCTTATAGGAGCCATGCACAAAAAGTCTCGAGCACAAACAAACATTTTGCGTCTCTGATAAAAAGTGCTTCAAAATATTTATCATGCAACTCATTTATTCTGCTTCCGCAGATGATGTATCTGTAAAAAGATATCAAGTTCCAACAATAAAGTGATACTCCACAGTCCATATTGCAAGCTATTCATGGATACAGGGTAAGTATTTCTATCATATATCAATTTTATTGATTAATTATTGACTTAATTACACTTTTGGTCCCATTACTATCTTTGAATTTGGTCCCCCCCTCCCCCAATTTTTTTGTTGTGAATTTGATCCTCCCACTATTTTAAGTGTGCATTTTTTTTATTCGTTAAATTAACATTCAATATTTAATAGAAATGCTGACATGGATGTGCAGTAGAGTGCCAAGATAGCAATGTCATTAAATACTGGGAATGTCAAGTTAGAGGGCGAGTCCTGCCGCAACAGTAAAGTTGTGCCTTGGTAACTGGCTGGTCATGGGCTCCAATCTGGAAATAGCCTCTTTGCCTATACGAGGGGAAGGCTGCGTACGATTACCCTCCCCCTAACCTTCGCAAAGAGAGGAGCCTTAAAGGCACCGGGGTATGTTATTTTTTATTGAATGAAAAATTGATGAATGGATCAAAATTACACAGTTAAAATGGTAGGAGACAAAATATGCGAAAAAATGGGCAGGAGGATTCGAGAAATGACGATAGTAGGAAGACCAAAAGCACAATTAAGACTTGATTATTACAAAATGCATGAATGACATGATCCAAACCAAATACTTGGGAAACAAGATATTATTTAGAAGTCTAATATTTGCCTACAAATGCTGCATCTACTCCAAAATTGATGCCAACATAATGCCTCAATAATCATAGTTTAAATACTACAGTCTATATTTCTGTGTATCATATATCTTTTAATAGTCGTAGTTGTAAGCAAAGACAAACTGTTGTAGCTATTAATTTCAAAAGTTATGAAACTTTTTTTTATCAGTATAACATCAAAAACAAAAACACAGTATGCTTACAGAGAATTCAGAAACATTAGGTGTTGAGAATTGTTTACAACCAATTTCAAAAAATGCAGACATCCACTTACAAAAACTGAAAAACACTTTTTTTGTGGTCAAATTCCAAGAGAATATATTCACAACCTTAATTTGTGCAGTTGGTGAGAGTTCTGATCTTTGACAAAACAATGATCAACATATCTCAAAATCAAATAAAGTTTTATGAATTTAACCAATACAAATTTAACAGCTAAATCACACACTGAATGGATTCACAATTTTGTAATCACCTAAACGCTGGATACTTACCACATAACTCTTTCTATTAGACATCTTAGGCACAAGTTCTTTGTCTTGATGAGAAAGGTTATCTGGACTATGAGCAATTGCAGTAGAGGCAGGGAACCATCTTTGAGTGTTCCACCAGTAAGTTAGCCACGGTATGTAGTGAGCAACACGAAGTGCCCATCGGTCTTCTAATTTTTTTTTAGAAAATGCTTCAGTAGTTAAGTTTGCAGGAAGACCAGGCCACCAGTAGTTCACAACGGGGCTTATGAGTACTGCACCTGCCAGCCTGTCAGCATTGAAATATGTTTTACAAAGAGAGGTTGACAGCTGTGTCTCACACCACTAACATGTATAGGCAAGCAAGTCGATGTGAACATAACAAAAGAGCGAATGATGCAAAAGGAAAAATAATAGTGATATGTTTTTAAAAAACAATAGTTTTAACAAAACAACAAATAACCATGATAAGTCATACCTGTTAGGTATGTACTTAAGGCAGTTCCAAACAACTTGTCCACCCATGGAGACACCAACTACATAGAATTTGGACCCCAATCCCAGGTGATCTGCAAGCTCTTCTATATCTAAAGCAAGGCTTTTTAAAGTACGATTTGGATCAGGATCACTTTCCCCATAACCAGGTCTGTCGAAAGATACAATGTAGAGCCCCAGCTCCTCAACAACATCCTGGAAAAACCCATCTTAAATATAATAGTACAAACAACAAAGATATTAGAGAATGCTATGAACGACAAAAAAATGTAACATTAATAATTACCGGCGATAGGGTATTGGCAACCACAGTATCATGCCTGCAACAATCAAAAGCATGGACAGAGATGATTTTATACTTGGCTGCATCCTTTGGAACGCCATGCTCTTTGTATGCCAAATGCCTTCCGTCTCTTAATTTGATTCTTGGTGCTGTTATAGGCGGTCCATCAGAAGTGCCACATATCTTGGGAGCGGGAGGTTGAATAACCTGATAAGCCCATGCTAAAAACCCAATAAACAACACTGCTAGTGCTGTTCCAAGAATTCCTAAGAGATCATAATACCAAATTAAAAAGACAGATGAATACAACTTAAAACATAAAGATTAAACAACAATTTGCAGTCCATAACTCAGGCATGAATATCAAAATACAACTTAATAATTACCCTAAGATACAATACAGGTGAGACTAGCTATAAAACTCCTACAGCCAACAAGGGTTGGTTCTGTTGGCAATGATCGAAGCAAGATACTTAAAATTGCTTAGGTTGGACTCCTCCTACCATAAATCCCCCATAGCAAGCAATTTGTAAGTACCATTATAAACTTGGGATAAGGCTTGTAGCATACCAGGATTAGGAATGGGATACTCTCCTCTCCCTAAACTTTAGCTTTACTAATAAATAAACCGCTTATAAAGAAAAGGGATGGACAAAATAAAAGGTCACCAACTCTATTGATAACTAACAATAATTTAATTAGAATGCATTGCCAGTGCAAAGATTTATTTACATAGTAATCCAATCATCGATTACCAATTCATTATGTTGACTTTTGCAAAAAATTCTTTCAAAGTCATATCTAGAGTGATTTCTGATCGGTTGCCAGTGTAAAAAGTTGTACAGCAATAGTTTATAATTAAACTTAAGTGATAATAAATGATATGTAAGTATGAGGAAAGGAATATCATAATTCGTAAGCAACTAATAATGCCGCAGGCTCAATTCAAGCCATAACTATTGAACTGACACACAATCGATGGTCCATTTTACGTGTCCAAACAAAACAATCTGTAACAAGAGGGTCTATCTCAGTTGTTACCTGTCTTCTTCGATTCCTACCGATAAAAAAAAACAAAAAACAAAAACAATCTGCATCTATCTATACTTCTAGAAAAGAGAATTATCCACCCTGATTAAAACAAGCGCTGCGAAAAGCTCCCCAAGCATCCTCGGTGCCCATCAAACAAACAAACAAAATGTTTGGGATTAATATCCTCATTTCTAACTATTGATGCAGCACGACCCAGAAACATTTACAGCTTAAAATGCAATAAAAAACGAAACTTTAACGAAGGGTGAGTGGAATTACGAAGAGATAGTACCCGATGGGAGGGAAAGGGAATTGGTTTTCTTTGCCCTTCTGGTGTGGGCCCGAGCTGATGCAGCAGAAATTTTTCTGTTCACTCCGGT
This sequence comes from Glycine max, assembly GCF_000004515.6. Classification (NCBI taxonomy): domain Eukaryota; kingdom Viridiplantae; phylum Streptophyta; class Magnoliopsida; order Fabales; family Fabaceae; genus Glycine; species Glycine max. The sequence goes on along the minus strand of NC_038246.2, from coordinate 7,181,157 downwards.
GGCCATTTTGAGAGAAGAAAGACCCACCCACCAACAACGGAGGCCTCAAAGTAGAAACAGAGACAGAGACAAAGATCTAAGACCTGGGAGAGCGGAAAGTTAGAAATTTAGACAAGGCGATGATGGGTTGGACATCATTATCCTTAATTATTAGTATTAAGTAATTAATTAATAATATGGAGTTAGATTGCTCATTTTATGTTATGGTAACTTTTATCAATTAATTTTTATAATTTTGTAAATTTTATTATCTAGCTTTTGTTTTCGTCAATTTTATCACCTAATATTTTAATTTTACACATTTTATTATGATTGACATGTTAAACAAAATGTGAGTCTTGGTTTGGTTCTGCGAAAGTATTATTTCCCGGAGGGATGTATGTATACCAGTGTGGGATAATTACTCTTATAAGGTTTTATTTTTTATTAATATATGAGTAATATAAGAAAATTTTGTCTCCATAAAAAAATAGGTCTCACTCTCATAAAATTATATTGCAAAATAAATATAAAAAATTAAAAAAGAATATATTGTTAATAATTGTTTTACTTTATCTTTTCTATTTAGTGTTTTTTCAATATTTTAAATATTTTTTGTTATGACATTATGTAGTTTTAAAAGCATGTGATATTTTTGTTTTAGGTAAACTAGTAATAATTTAGTCTTTGAAAAAAAAAATCAATGTAATTCACAAATATGTAAAAAGTACAGTCAACCTCAAATTGATAATTGAAAAGTAGTATAACTTAATATCAAAATAGTGTTTGAACATTACACTTAATCATAAAATGATCTCACAAAACTTAACATATAGTACATTGTCAAACTTTTTACATATTTAAGAATTAAATCATAATTTTTGTTCTTAACTAAATTGTTACCTGTTTACACATTTAGAGATTAAAATGATCATTTATAAAAAAAATATTATAAACTATTTTTTGCTCCCACTAAAATAAATTCTAGATCATCCATTGCCCATGAGGATTCTTTTTAAAAATAGTATGAGTCGCACATCTCTTTCTCTCTACTTTGATTCAAATATTTCTTATCAATTCTCTTCTATTTTTTTCTCTTCCACATAACCAAATTCACCCTTAAAGAGAAAAAAAAACATTGTTTTTTTACTAACATAATATTAAAATGAACAAAAAATAAAAAAAAATTGGATGCTAAAATTTGCAAAATGATAAAAAGCTGAATAGCAAAATTCATGAAAAGAAAACTTTGGTGGAAAGATTTAGGAAATAATGAAAATTGGATGGTAAAATTTGCAAAAAGAAAAATTGGGTTGTAAATTCTCAAAATTATAAAAGTTTGTTGATAAAATTTGCAATTAAACCTTTTATTTTATTTTTTATTTTATTTTTTTAAAAAAAATAGTACATGAAATGGTATGGAGTATTTCTTTTTCTCTTATTATTAATAAAAATAATAAGAATTAAAATAATAATCTTTAACAGTTATGATAAGGATATTTATTTTAATGTATATTTTTAAGGACATTTTTATTCTTAATTTTATAAATTTTTTATTTAACCTATTTTATTTATTTTTTCCTCTTTTGTTTTAATTTTAATATATATATATATATATATATATATATATATATATATATATATATATATATATAAATACAGAGAATGTCTCTTTTCCATAATAATAATAATATCATCAAATATATTTTAAATTTTAGTAAATAGAGTAATATTGAGATATTTATTTCATAAGAAAAAAAATAAAAAATAAAAACATTTAAAATACTAAAAACAATGAGAGAAAAAATAATATACTCATGTAAAAAGTTTTACAGCATCATCTAATCACAATCCAGTATGTATAATAAGCTTGTTGACTTTTATGATAATTACTTTAAAAATCATATTATCGATGCTTTATAATAAGATGACAGTGTAAAAGTATTTTACACGCGCAATGCATACCATTAAACTCAAAAACAAATGTATATGTATTTATAAAGACTAAAAATATATTTAAATATATCAATATGTCATTGGTCTAAATAGAACTGAATGTCGTCTTCTTAAATAAGATTTTAGATTTGAATCTTACGAATGGATGGATACTGGCATATACCACTCATGTCTTGTAATAAAAAATATTTTAATTTTATTATTAATTTATTATTATTATTTTATGGACCGAAAAAGTTGACAGTTTGTTACGGTTTAAAAAATGATTAAAAAGCCATTAAATTATTAAATTAGAGTACAAAGATCATTTAGAGCAGGCTAAAATATGTTCTTTGCTCTTGTAAATATGAAAATGTTCAAAATTCATCTTTGCAAATTTTTCAGTGCGTTTTTCGTCTTCACAAAATTGAAATATATCATTTTTTGGTCCGGATGTAGGCTTGGATAAATTCAAACTTACAATGATGAGTTTTACATCGGTTATACATATAACCAATGCATATTTGATGGTTTTTTACCTCGATTATGCATATAACGGGTGTAAAATGTCAAGTTTTTTTACATTAATTGTGCATATAACCGACGTAAAAAGTCATGTACATAGGTTCAGATGTTCAAACCTTATTCTAAGCCAAAAAATAACATATTTCAATTTTGTGAGGACGAAAAATATACTAAAATTTTTACAATAACGAATTTTGAACGTTTCTATATTTATGACAGAAAAAAAACATACTTGAAAGTAAACACGTGCATATGTTGAATAATCATTTATATAGCGACAAAGTTATACTTGTTACAAAAAGACATAATCTTTGTAGGATCAAACAAATCCATATTCACATATAACAATATTTCACAGAAATGGAAACAACATTTTTTTATTTAAAAAGAATTTGTTGAGTCATAAGATAAATCAACACTCTCAATAATATTTATTAGATGCAATTAATTACAAAGATTAAAAGTTATGTCTTATATGTAGTTAGACGAAAAATATTGTATATGTGTCTGATGGTCTAGACAGAAGCAGACACATTAAATTCTGATAAAGCATTTGAGACTTCATTTAACATCAGTTGTGTTTGAGATTTATTTTGCAAGAATTGTTTTAGAAATATTCTTCCTAGGATTTGTTGAAGTCCTAAGAAGTAAGAGAACATTCAGCACTTTCAAGTTCAAACATCTCAAAAAACGTGTCCTACTACACCTATTGTGACAACCTGCTCTGAGCAAAAATACATGATTTTCTAAAGTATGCTTCAAGAAAGCTAATGAGAGTGGTTTTTTTAACATGGAGAGAACATGCAAGAATTGAATGCTCCAATAGATACTTCTTCATGCACAACCTTCAATGAAGTAATCCAATTGTTTAGAGACAACTGATACTTGCTAGAGAAAGAACTAATTCTCTCTTTTCAATCTCTACCTTTGTATATTTACAAAGTTGTAAAAAGCTCTCAAAATATCTTGTGTATCCTAAGAGAAAAGACTAAGTACTTAAATTGTATAATCGTCTATAAGACGTTAAGAACTAGTCAATGAGCAAACCAACCAACAACAAATCTTCTAATTATTTTAGAGTCAGTAGTGACTTGGTAGAACAAAAAATATTAGGTGATTTCAAGCTTGGTGATAAACTTGGGTTGTAAGAATCATAAGTGATAGTAAACAATACTTATAAGTTGTAACTTTATTTAAAGTTAGTAGAACTTGGTAGGTATACAATAACTAAACATAGTCTTAGTGCTATAGATGAACCATTATAAAACTCTATGCATCTCATATCTCTATCTCTTTGTATTTAACTGAAAACTAAACAAGTTATTTTATGTTTGTTTAGTTCAAGTTCAAACTTCTATACAGTGTTGTGTCCTTTTGCAAAAAAATAAATAATAGAATTGATACTTTGTTTTACTGTGCATGAACTTTTGCTAAAGGACATAGTAAAACTATTGTTATAAAATTGACTTATGCTAAATAAATTATAATTAGTCCTTTAATGTATAGACTTTATCAATGAGAAGTAGAATATGCTTACAAACTTTACATATACCAATGATTTTGCCAAGCCTATTTCCTCCAAAGGAAGTTGGTCCTTCTCCTTGGAGCTTGAGGTCTAGTGATGAATACCTACCTAAGGAGTTTCACTTGGAAGATAATAGATTAGACAAGTTTTTTTATTTGGATTTTTGTTGGATCTTGTCATTTGTATTGGACTTAAGCCTCTTTCATTAGTTTGTTTGACCTTATTATTTTTAGTTTATTGTTGGACCTTTAGTAATAGACCTTGGATAGGACAAATGTTGACCTTGTAATTAATTTAGACTCATTTTGGAATTAAACTTTGAAGTTTTGTGAGAGAAAAACTCTCTCTTGGTTCTTATCTTTGAATTTTTTAATTCAAAATGAGGAATCTCCATCTCAACTTATCAATTCATTGGAATTGTGATCTTATTTTATCATTTCTCACCCTAATCCATTTTTTGCTTTTGATTTCTATATTTTTCTAGAAAATCACCTAAAAAAAATCTGTGTGAGATGCTGAATTTATGATCCATAGAGGTGTCCTTATAATTTGGTACTCAAAGCAAGGAATTTAGCATCTAATTCAAGTTAATTTTGTTGTTCAAGCTTGGTGCCTCTGTTAAAAAAATTATGTCATATACAACGTCCTCATTTCCCATTCCCCTTTCTTTCTCGCTTAGTTCACCCTCCTTTCACGCCTCCCCTTCTCTCACAAAACCTTCATTCACCTTCTTCCAGTTTCACCCTCCCCCTGGCCATTTATGTTATTAAATTTTGAGGGCACATTTGACTTGATATGCTATTTGATTTTTAAGATATTAGCATTTTCATTCCGTTTGGCATTGAGTGTTGCATAGTTTAGTGTGGCTAAGAGCAATATATAAATTTAGTTTAAGTATAATTATTACCAGACATATGTGCTTCTTAGACCAATTTTTGTCAATGATAAGATGCAAATAAATATGTAAATGTGATAGTGATTTATCTGGTACTAACTTTTGTCGGTGATAAGAATCAGTACTTTCTGATAGTAAAATAAACATTTGAAAAATTGTTGCTAGATGAAAATATGAGGAATAAACCTCCTCTACTTTGGCCATCTCATATGCTATTTCTAATTTGAGATATGGTTTCTTTGAAACACTAACACACTGTCTCAGTCTGTGTTTGAGAAGTTTTTTTTTTTCTTAGGAAATGCTTTAAATATTTTGTTATGGTTTAAATTTTTATATTTCATGAACATGTAGCCATATTTGAGAAATTATGGACATTTAATATTTTTTGACTTGGAAAAAGAAAGCAACGTGGCAAAAGGGACTATCAACAGCATTGTTATGGACATTATGGGCTTTTGCTTTTGTACTGTTGGTAGTTGGTATCATCATGATTTTATTTATTTTTTTACTTTGAGGTAGTTGGTATTTATTTATTTTATACGTATAATTTATATGCTTTATTTTTCTCATGTTCTAGTAATCTTTGTAAGAAATTTCCCTTTCTTTGCTCTTAATTTGGCTAAACCTTGATTAAGTTGTTGGTTCCAACTGACTTGTTTTAGAGAGAGATAAAAATCAACTAGATTTCGTTTGTATTCAAAATTATCGAATTCGATTACCTTGGGAAAACAATATGTTGAAAAGCTTTGAGGTACACATCAAATCCTTCAGTACTGCATGTAATACTCGTAAAATTTTGCTATGTATAAAAAACTAATACTCATAAATTTTCGTTTTAAAATTCTAAAACATCACATATTTTTTTGGAGAAAATTAGAGGACTAAAATATCAATTTTGGCGATTTTTAGCCTCCAACTTCTTTATCTCATTATCGACTTAATTACACCAAAGAACCATTTTGAATTAATTTCAAAAAATAAAAGATTAAAATGTTTTTTTAAATAATAAAAGACTAAACGAAACAACAAAAAAGTCATTTAACCTATTATTTATTTATAATCAATATTTTTATTTGCAAACTTATTCTATTAAAATAAATTTTACAACAAATTAAAGAATATCCATGTATTGTCACCATCTGCCACTAAAGCTTCACTTTGCTGGCGAGCTACAAGGTACAAGCCAATGGTCGACACCACCCACCAGTAGGCGAAGCTAGCCCACTGCTCCTTCATCATCTTCAACCTCTGTTTCACATTTCAGTGATATAAGGAGTTAAGACCAAGTTTGCTATTCCACCCCATTTTCATTTGAAAACAATAAAAGGAATTGAATCTATCAAAAACACTTTCAATATCAAACATAACCCCCCAAAAATAGGAAGAAAAAAAAGAAATAAAAACTACCGTAATTGGTTCAAAAACCCAAACAACATATGGAAGGTTCAAAAGCCCCCTTTTGGACTTAGGGCCTTAGCACCTTCTTCATCGCAACATGAACGTGACAGCAACATGCATGGCTAGTTTAGAGAAGAGGACGTGACCTTGCCCAGGGAAATAAGGACTTGTATGCAATATGCGGTAGCATCTTTCGTGAGTTAATTAATGAGGACCATCCATTTTTTAAAAACTTGTATCCATGCATTAAAAATAAAATTAAGGTACAACATAATTGCTAAATGACCGATTCTTCAAATATGGTTTCAGTTTGATTTCTGATAAATAAAAAGACTTTGTTGAAAAAGATAAAATTTATTTAAATAATTTTTAATGTCTTGAAAAAAAAATCACTTTTAACTATCACTTGGAAGACATCGTAATTTCGTTTTAAAAATAATAAGAAAAATAGGAGATTCTTATCCTATTTTTCTAGTGTATGCTTGGTGTATGGTAGGATGAAAGTGAGAAATAGAAAATAAAATAAATAGAATAAATAATGTGGTAAAAAGAGATTAAAAATGAAAAGATGAAAACAATACATACATGTTAATATTACTTCTATTTCACATGATAGAGAGAAATGAAAAAAAAATATCCAAATTTGAATTAAATTAATTTTTTTTTTTTTTGCAACCAAACAAAAAACATATCAATATTTTTTTCTTCAACCAAATATATCATAAAAGAACAATGTTAACCTCAATTTTGACTAGTCCAAGTCTTGGTTGTCCTCGTGGCTTAGAGAATCTTTGATCTGGTGACATAATTGTCATGATAAAGTATATGAGTGTTCATGGGTTTGAATCAAATCATCACCTAACTAAATCCAATTATATTGGGATGAATTTTTAAGTATTAAAGTTAAATCCGATCCAACTTAATTAAGACTCAATAATAGATTTTATTTTTTAAAATTTAACCCACCTGACCCAACCCATATCATGTAATTATTTTTTTATTATATATAAATTAATTATTAAATATAAACTCATTAATTTTTAACCTACACATAGTTTATTAAATTATTAAATGAAACCACCCATAATTTTTTCTTCTTTTTTAAGTTGTTATTTTTTATCTCTATTTTGATTTTGTTTTATGTTTTTACATACTAATATAATACCTTATTTCTATATAGAATAAAAATATTGTATTAGCATTAAAATCATTAATTATTTAGTTAAATATTCTCACAATTTAATTTTTTAAGATATTTAATCATTATATATTGATAAAGTTTTAGAAAAAAATAAATTATTATTCTAAAAAATTTTAAATATATTATTTTAAAATATTGAGATCCGATTAACCTAACCTTTATGGTAAGAATGGATTGGATAGGATATGTAAAAAAACAATTTACAAACCCAACTCAAATTTTTCAATAGAATTGAGTAACTTAACACCCCTAATAAAAATAACCTATTGATGATGAGATTAGGCCATGAAAATCTCACTTTAAAACAATAATTAATAATTACTCATAATTTAAGCAATTTATAAGAACTAAACTATCTTTTTTCTCGGGCCTTATATCAATCTCTCTCTATATATAAATGAAATATCAAATAATTTAAGGTGACATATTTTTTTTGTAATCAATAAATAATTTCAAAAGCTTCATTTATTTATTTATTTTATTTTTCTTATATTTAGGAATTTACAAGAAAAAAAGTAAAGCAACATATTACCATTATTTCATTCATATATAGTTTTTCAAATTAAAAATTAGACAATATTTTTGTAATTATTCAAAGTTTATACTAAAATTAAAAATAAAAACTATGTATGAATAATGTTTTTCGTTCAATATAAAAACGTTTTTCGATGTGGAGATTCTTCGTGAACAGGTGTAGAGCTACTTGAGTTTCATGGGGGCCATCCCCCTCCCACAATTTCTTTCTTTCGTTTTCGACTTTCGTTGTTTTATATGTAATGTTTATATATGTAAAATAAAATTAAGAAATAAATTTATCAAATCACTTAATTTTATAATTTAATTTGAAAAATCTCTCACTATATAACTTAGCGAGTTTTAATTTTAGTGCTTATAATTTTTTTCTTCTGATTTTCATTTTTCAAAAGGTTGAAACCTTATCTTCGGTTCCTATATATTGCTATGTGGCTTGTTAATTGTTTATGTGTTTAATATAATGTCAAATAACCATTCCAATTTCGAAATGACACTCACGAGTGACTGTGATACAATATCAACATACAATAGTGTTAAAAAAGATAATTTAAATCTCTAAAATAAATGTTATTTTTCTACCTTAAAATTAACTTTATAACCAAAAATAGAGATTTTAGATTTTGGAGGGATGAAAATTTTTTACAGGGACTACTAAAATCAAAATATACTCATTTTATAAGAATTAAAAATGATAATTTCAATTGCTAAAAAAACGATCATTTTAAATTTCAGAAGACAAAAAATAGAGACTTTTTTGTTATAGAAACCTAAATTAGAACACGCTCATTTTATAATAAAAACAATAAAACATACTTTTTTAGCTAGTTGTGTTAATATCAGTCCATCCAAAATTAATTTTCTAAATTAAGAAAACATATTTCAATCTTTATATGTGAAACTTGTGCTTATAGGTGGTGTTTATAAAATTTTGAAGTTCGATTTTTTTTTTTAACCAACAGTATATAAAATTGTCTTTTATATATTAAATGATCATCAAAATTCTGAATTTATAAAATATCTATACAGTCCAACATATAAAATATTAATTCCCTCAAAAATAAAAATAAAAATAAAAATATAAAATACCACTGTTGTGAGTGTGAACCTTCACGACCTGTAGTAGACTGTCATTTGCATGTTCTCTTCCAGTGTCTGCAATTTTGCGCTCCATCTCTTCTTATTGGCTCGTTTTTCTTTCTCTTCTATTATGCTTTTATTGATAGACTTGAGTATAAATATGTGTATTATCATATGATTATACATGTTAATGGATTTCTCTCTCTATTTTTAACTTTTGGACAACTTCTCTTTTTATTTATAGACTTCATTATATTATATTATATTATATTATATATATATATATATATATATATATATATATATATATATATATATATATATATATATATATAATGTGTACAATATATTATGCTATAAAAATGTTAATAAAATTTGAAAAAATAAATTATGCACTAATAATATAAAATATATTATATTATGTAAAGGACCAAGACTTAAATTAAAATTTACTTAAGGATGAATTAAACTGATTATTATGTTACTATATTTCTCTTAAGATTTTAATAATTTTTATGATTTAAAAATTATAAGTGACTTAAAGCATATTTTTTTAGGTTTGAGATTATGTGTCTCTCTCCAATTTAAGGGGTCAAAGATTGATTTGACTGTAGTGTGAAATGATTCCTAATTCAAGAATATTTTTTGTTATTATGAGAATTAAATATAAATTTTTTTTATTAAATAAATTATTTTTATTTATATTGATGAAAAATAATAAATTTGTAAACATAGAAAAAAATTCATCAAACAAAATATTCTATCCACAGTAGAGGAAAAAAATGAATTAAAAGGGATGGAAAAGTCGTATGCATCAATACTCAAAAAATACTTGTACGATTATTTAATATTATTTTTACCCATTTTTTTATTTTCTTATTTGTATTTATTTCTTTTACCTTTATTTGAGAATTAGGATAATCTTTACCAGAGAAATCATTATCAAAATCTTTATCAAGGGAAATACAATTTAAGTATTATACTTCCGCGTCAATGATTATTTAAGACAGATTTGAATAAAAAACTTGATTAACGACTTTTTAAATAAACTTTTGCATCACATAAATGTGTATAGTGCGAATTTGGTCGTATAAATATTAGAATAAGTTAAGAATAATTTAGTTTGAAAAATCTTACGTCATAAACTGTTTCAATAATTTTTTTGGGAATGAATTGGGTTTTATTTAACTCAAAGATGCAATACATTAGCTGTAATAATAGAATATATTGGATGAGCAACATTCTCAACGCGATATATTTCGATCGCCGTGAGTAAAAGCTAGGTTAGATGAATATTATCTGCAGCCTTATTGCATATCCTCTTCAAAAATTCAAATAAACTCTCCAAATGGCTTTATAGTTTTAAAAACTTACTCCATTGAGCCAAAAAAAAAAAAAAACCTAAGATAGGAACCATATTAGAAAAGGTTTCGAAAGTACAGTACGCATTTATAATATTTAAAGTATAAGAATTTAACCTAATTAATATTCATTTTTAACAAAATTACTCGCACGCTAAAGAACGTGACAAACGTGAAAGTTTTCACAAGGTTAGATTATTTTGCCCTTTTTACTTTGTTTCAACAATGAGAAAAAAAAGTTATACATAAATTAGCCGTGTAAAAGGTTTTATATTATCATTCAATCATAATTTATTATATATGATAAATTTATTAACTTTTAAGATAAATATTAATTTTAAAATTTTTATCAATAATAAATTATAATTAAATGATAGTGTAAAATTATTTTATAATAATAATGCAGGATCGATCATTGAACTCTTTAAAAATAATGTAACTATTAAAAATAAACAGTTTTTCTTTGCTCAGATATTAAAAATAAATAGTTGAGTATAAGTTTATGTTAAATTATGTTCTAGCTATTTCTAAACATTTCTTTTTCGAAATTTTTGCTAATTAATTTTTAAACAATACAGAAAAATTTTATGGAATATATTTGTGACTATATTTTTTGCCATCACTTATTAATAATTTGGCATATATTTAATCATGTTAAATTATATGTTATTTTAAAATATGAATTGGTGAAATATGATATATGCACTTAATCGTTACATAATATTATTTTCTTAAAAATATTTAATATTCATGATGATTAAATTTAAATAAAAACTTAAAAGAGTGAAATTAATTAAAAATTTATGTACAAATATTAAAAATGTATTCAATTTTTGTTCTATAAATGTTTTGTTGACTAAATTAATTTCTGTTAGTAATACCATAATATTACTTGTGCTGTATATTTTAAATAATAAATTAAAGATTCATTCTCTGATAAAAACAGCAGTGATTTGACAAGTTGCTAAAGGTAGGATGTACCAACATGCATTATTACTCATAGTGCTTCTGACCCTAAACACTACCCAATCAAGA